>NW_019523963.1:1116-1599 GCF_002814215.2 Seriola lalandi dorsalis | reverse complement strand
CTCTCTCTCCCTCTGTGTCCCTCTCTCTCTCCCTCTCTCTCTCTGTGTCCCTCTCTCTCCCTCTCTCTCTCCCTCTCTCTCCCTCTGTGTCCCTCTCTCTCTCTCTCTCTGTCCCTCTCTCTCTCTCCCTCTGTGTCCCTCTCTCTCTCCCTCTCTCTCTCTGTGTCCCTCTCTCTCCCTCTCTCTCTCTCTCTCTCTCATCCTCCCATCTCCTCCCTTCCTCCCCTCTGGTGACCCCTCCATCCTCCCTCGCTCCCCCAGGTTGTGGTGGTGATGGACAGGAATGATGGAGGGATGGATGGATGGATGTAGAGTGTGCCTGTGTCACTTGTTGTTATTCTGTTTGTGTCTGATTGTAGAAGAACTGACTTCATAAATCTGTTGCTTGTTTCTTCAACGTCTCTGGTTGTAACAGTCTGATTTATTCTGTCGTTTGTTTGTGTGACCAGACGCCGTTAAAACACTTCCTGTTGGTGCGGCGGG
>NW_019523963.1:0-826 GCF_002814215.2 Seriola lalandi dorsalis | reverse complement strand
GATGCTGCAGAACAGCTGGGTTGAGATGTGGCGACTGTGGAGGCTGCAGCATAAAGTTTCACATTATTTTCATCCTCATCAAACACTCATTTATTCATGTTGTTACTTTGCTTATTTGTGCGTCTTAATTAGATTAAACAAACTATGACTAAGCTGTGTCTAAATCGTATCTGTTGCCACCTCCTGTGTCCGTCTCCTGCTAAAAAAACATCCAAATCTTTCATCTCTCCCTTTTGCCTTTACTCCTCATTTCTTTTTATCCTCCCTCCCTTTGACTCCATATCAGCCCACTCCCCTCACACCCCCACCTGTCATATCATTCCTCTTCCTTTTTTCTTCCTCACTGTTTTAATCCTCCTCTCAGTCCTCCACCTCCTCCTCCTCCTGCGCTCTCCCTCCCCATTTCTCAGTCTCTCTGTGGCTCTCTTGTCCAGTCCTCCTCTCCATCATCTCTCCATCATCTTCCTCTCCAGTGCCAGTGCAGTGTACTGATAGTGGAAGCACTTGTGCAGTCGGCTATGAAGTCTGTCCTCCTCCTCGTCTTCCTTCTACCCCCACTTCCCCTCTCTCTCTCTCTCTCCCTCTCTCTCTCTCTCCCTCTCTACCTGGAAATTAATTTGGTCTCCTCCAGATGCCTATCGGTGCTGAAATGCCCCCAGAAATAGATCCACAAACAGCAGCTCAGCCAAAACGCCGTCGCCGCCTGACAGCTTTTAGAAGAAATACACACACACACTCACACACACACGCACACACACACTCACACACACACTCACACGCACACACACACGCACACACACACTCACACACACACACACACACACAC
>NW_019523962.1:6301-7185 GCF_002814215.2 Seriola lalandi dorsalis | reverse complement strand
GTTTCCAGGTGTTCAGAGGACTTTAGTCCAGGTCTGAAGGTGCACGTGGACATCAGGGTCCACTGCAGGACTGTGGAGGAGGAGGGTGTGGGGGGGTGGATGAAAGACTTCCTGCCCGGGTTCAGGTCTGATCCTGGACCAGCCGGTGGTTTACCTCCTGATCATCACGGTGCTCTGAACTCTTACAGGCTGTTTATTACAAAGCTTCTCTGTCGTGACTCTGAATGTTCCTGTCTCCACTGAGGTGGGCAGGTGGACAGGTGGACAGGTGGGCAGGTGGACAGGTGGGCAGGTGGACAGGTGGACTTTAAAGGAGCGGTCCGTCTGAAGGAAAGTTCTGCTGTAACATACGACTTTAGTTCTTGTGCATGAGGATGTGAACAGTGAAGAAACTCTGTGAATGTGACGTCAGAATGTCGTGTTTCGTTGAACTCAGATATTTTTATGTCAAACCTTTATATTTGACAAATGGAGGAGTTCTATGTTTGTGATATAAATCTATTTTTCTAGACGGTTGTCTACCTCTTCCTGTGCCGCTGTTTTACAACCAGAGTGTATATTTGTAGAGGAGGAGTCAGGTTCCTCCTGTGATGTCACTTTTCTATGACATGATTGTAAATCCTCGTCATGGACGCTGAATGAACTTTGTTCTAGAATTTTCATTCTGTCGAGTCGGGGCGGGTGGGGCTCGGTGTCCAGGTGTGAAGATCAAACGCACCTGCTCAGTGTGAGCTGAGCTCTCAGTAGCACACATGGCTGTGCAGGTTTATTGTTCCCTCGTTCTGCATGGAGGCTGCTGCTGTCAATAAACAAACAAACAAACTGTATCCGAGAGTCCTGTTTACTCCTTCCTCCTCATCTTCATCATCATCGTCTTCATCATC
>NW_019523962.1:0-648 GCF_002814215.2 Seriola lalandi dorsalis | reverse complement strand
TGTTATAGTGCAGCCATATTTATTTAACGGTTAAAATACAGCATAAAGGGACTTTAATATTTCTAGTCTTTGTTTCTGAAAGATGAATTATTATTTATATTATTTAAAATACACTGTGGAATCAGGGATCATGTAATGCAGAGTGTTTGAAACACAATGTACTGAACAGAGAAATGCAACACGATGCACAGACAGAGGACACGTCATGTTTAGTCTGCCTCACTACACACACACACACACACACACACACACACACACACACACACACACACACACACACACTCAGCTGTGGTTTCCTGTGATGATTAATATAAGATGACAGTGAGGCATTGCAGCCCCGAGGGTGTGTGTGCTTGTTTTTGTGAGGACACACTGTGTTTCTGTGGCTTCATTTATCTGCATAATGTTGTTTATTTTTTAATGCTGTTTGTGTGTTTTTTCATGTGACTTAATTATCTGCATCTAAATCCCTGTTAGGGGACGGAGACAAAAACGATACCACACAATCTTATATAATAGCCACAGTGAATACAACAGCATTGCAATAAATCCTATTAGGGCTGTAACTAATGTTTATTTTCAATTAATCAATTAATCGAGAAAATGCCAATCACAGAATCCTCTGTGACTTCTTTGAATATATGTAAT
>NW_019523961.1:6276-7121 GCF_002814215.2 Seriola lalandi dorsalis | reverse complement strand
AAAACTCTTCATACATTTAAACTGAAAGATAAGCAGTCCCTTCTCATTTATACAGGCTGCACCAATGTGAATAGGATGCTGATAACTAACTGTGCATGCTTGTGAGAATGCTTTACAGTCCCGAGAACATTGATAATATGCTAAGTGTTTGTGTGCACATAGTGGCCACCCTGCATGTTCTGCATTCCGTCAGAGTGCTTCCTAGAAAATTACTGTTGTCTGGAAGGTGTAATTAAGGACATGAACGGTGGGAGTTACTACAGTATGTCAGGAGGTGAAGAAAGGTCAGCAGCACACTCTGAACAAACAATAACAACGACGACGGCAGAACGTTTGGCAAAGAAACTAATACAGCTTATTACCACAGCAGCTTTTTCTGCTTTTCCTTAACATCAATAACCTATTAATCTGCAAGAGTGCTGCCATGTTGACTATGCTTAAATTGTGGAAATTTCCAAGAAAGATGTTCTACTGATGTAGCCCATAGATGAATCAGGCTCTTCAAAAGTCAAGAATTAACTTTCAACCTCAAAATGAAAGAAAAACCTGCAAATGCTGGTGAGGCAGATTCAGAAAGATATATGAAAACTAAAAGAGTAAGTGATTAAATATTTAGACATTTTACGTTCTCTTTCTGACGTTTAACTGGTGTTCTAAAAATGCAGTTTGATGATACATACACTCTTCTTAGTATGTAATATTGTAGTTTGGTGATGTCTTATATTTTCCTCACGAAACATTAAACCATTAAGATGAGTATGTATGAAGGATGGAACTGGTACACAGCGCAAGTTTCTGCTGATGCCTGTGTTTGATAAACAACCGAAAGTCACTGACCGTAAACA
>NW_019523961.1:0-776 GCF_002814215.2 Seriola lalandi dorsalis | reverse complement strand
AAATTACTGTTATTCCATTAGACAAAATAAAACAGCAGAAGTGTCTCTGCTCATGCAAGTGTGAAAAGAACTAAGTGGCCAGTTTTGCCTTGATAGTTATTATTATTATTCTGAAAATGAGTTATGGTTACAAATTTACTACTTCAAGACCAATGTGACAAACCTGAACATTTCCAGGAGCACTTTGAAATTCATTATTTTTCTCCTCTGTAGCACTCCATGCATTTTTCTTTTTTTATTCTTTTTAAACCATCTTTATCAAGGGTGGAGGTTTGCATATGGACGGTAGGTCCATACCAATATTTTTTTTGGGGGGGGGGCAGAATTGTCCTTATAAAGTTGAGTGAACTCGTTTGCATTATGTTTGGAGTGAAATCATATTAGATCATTCAAATATGCCCTCCAAGAGGCTACGTCTCCAAGACAATCCATTTAGGCAGGCCAGCATTTGACTGACTGATTGATTTAATGCCTTACTATACTATGACTTTTTTTATGACATTTTATGGCTTACCGTACGGTGACATTTTTGACATACTAGATTATGACTTTTTATGGCATACTATACTATGACGTCTTTTGACAATTTTATGCCTTACCATGCTGTGACATTTTTTGACTTTTTTTACCTTGTATATATATATATACACATACTGTATATATATATATATACACATACTGTATATATATATATATACACATACTGTATATATATATATATATACACATACTGTATATATAAATATGTATATATATATACGCATCTATATATGGAA
>NW_019523960.1:0-1075 GCF_002814215.2 Seriola lalandi dorsalis | reverse complement strand
ATTCACATTAAGTGTGATTTCTACACAGAACACTTCAGAATAAGTTTTCCTGTCTATTTGAGTAGTATTCATGAAGAATATGATGGATTTCATGTTTACATGTCATAAAGTTATCAGTTACACCTGAGAATGCAATACTGTTCAATAGCGCTGTTTAAGGTTCTAGATCGGCTCTATTCCTCCTTAGAAGCTGTCTCTGTTTTTGTGAACTGAGTTTTTCTCACTCGTTGTCCTGTCTGTACAGAACACTTCAGAATAAGTTTTCCTGTCTATTTGAGCATTCATGATGAATATGATGGATTTCATGTTTACATGTCATAAAGTTATCAGGTACACCTGAGAATGCAATACTGTTCAATAGCGCTGTTTAAGGTTCTAGATCGGCTCTATTCCTCCTTAGAAGCTGTCTCTGTTTCTGTGAACTGAGTTTTTCTCACTCGTTGTCCTGTCTGTACAGAACACTTCAGAATAAGTTTTCCTGTCTATTTGAGTAGCATTCATGATGAATATGATGGATTTCATGTTTACATGTCAAAAAGTTATCAGTTACACCTGAGAATGCAATACTTTTCAATAGCGCTGTTTAAGGGTCTAGATCGGCTCTATTCATCCTTAGAAGCTTTCTGTATTTCTCCAAAATCTCAGCATTCACATTAAGTGTGATTTCTACACAGAACATTTCAGGATAATTTCTCCTGTGTATTTGAGTAGCATTCATGAAGAATATGATGGATTTCATGTTTACATGTCATAAAGTTATCAGTTACACCTGAGAATGCAATACTGTTCAATAGTGCTGTTTTCACCGTTCCAGCCATTGGATCGGCTCTATTCTTCGTTAAAGCTGTCTGTGTTTCTCCAAAATCTCAGCATTCACATTTAGTGGGATTTCTACACAGAACACTTCAGAATAAGTTTTCGTGTCTATTTGAGTAGCATTCATGAAGAATATGATTGATTTCATGTTTACATGTCATAAAGTTATCAGTTACACCTGAGAATGCAATACTGTTCAATAGCGCTGTTTAAGGTTCTAGATCGGCTCTATTCCTCCTTAGAAGCTTTCTGTATTTCT
>NW_019523959.1:0-1134 GCF_002814215.2 Seriola lalandi dorsalis | reverse complement strand
ATTAAGGCATAAAAGGTCATAAAAACTTCATAGTATGGTAAGGCATCAAATAAAATAGTATAGTAAGGCATAAAAGGTCATAAAAACGTCATAGTATGGTAAGGAATGAAACAACATAGTACAGTATGCCATAAAAATGTTAAAAAAAACGTCATAGTCTAGTATGGCAAAAAATTAAAAAAAAACATCATAGTATATTAAGGCATAAAGGATCATAAAAACTTCATAGTATGGTAAGGCATCAAATGAAATAGTATTGTAAGGCATAAAAATGCTAAAAAACGTCATAGTATGGTACGGCATAAAAATGTCAAAAAACGTCATAGTATAGTATGGCGTAAAATGTCAAAAAAACATGACTGTATATCAAGGCATAAAAGGTCATAAAAACATCATAGTATGGTAAGGAATGAAACAACATAGTACAGTAAGGCATAAAAATGCCAAAAAAACATCATAGTATAGTACAGCATAAAAAAGGTAAAAAACGTCATACTATATTAAGGCATAAAAGGTCATAAAAACGTTATAGTATGGTAAGGCATCAAATAAAATAGTATCGTAAGGCATAAAAATGCCCAAAAAAATTCATAGTATGGTATGGCATAAAATGTAAAAAAAAAACATCATAGTATAGTATGGCATAAAAATGTCAAGAAACGTCATAGTATAGTATGGCATAAAATGTCAAAAAAAAATCATAGTATATTAAGGAATAAAAGGTCATAAAAACATCATAGTATGATAAGGAATAAAACAACATAGTACAGTAAGGCATAATAATGCCAAAAAACGTCATAGTATAGTAAGGCATAAAAATGCCAAAAAAACATCATAGTATAGTAAGGCATAAAAATGCCAAAAAAACATCATAGTATAGTATGGCATAAAACGCCAAAAAAACATGCTAGTATATTAAGGCATAAAAGGTCATAAGAACGTCATAGTATGGTAAGGAATGAAACAACATAGTACAGTATGCCATAAAAATGTTAAAAAACACGTCATATTATAGACTTGCATAAAATTTCAAAAAAACATCATAGTATATTAAGCCATACAATGTCATAAAAACGTCATAGTATGGTAAGGCATCAAATGAAATAGTATTGTAAGGCATAAAAATGGTAAAAA
>NW_019523958.1:6384-6976 GCF_002814215.2 Seriola lalandi dorsalis | reverse complement strand
AACGTGTGTGTGTGTGTGTGTGTGTGTGTGTGTGTGTGTGTTGTTGACAGGGTTACACAGCGCTCCACCTCGCCTCCATCCATGGACACCAGCACATCGTCCACGCCCTCATCAACACTCACAGTGAGTCTGATCAGTTATCAATAACAAATCAACAGCTGATGTGACGGATCGTTTTTGAGCTCATAAAGAATAAAATCATGAATTCTTTTATTATATGAAATCATGGATCTGTTTAATTGGACTGATCCTGTTGGACTGCTTCTTCTTCTGCTATTTAAATCTGGTTTCAGTCTGTTCTTTGGTGAACATGGAACATGGAACATGTTCCATGTTCCATGTTCCATGTTCTCCTCATGTTCTCCTCATGTTCTCCTCATGTTCTCCTCAGAAACACAAACTGAAGCTTTTATTCGTCGCGTTTTGAACATTGATATTCACACGTTGGCGAGGGACTCAGCTCCACGCCTCACAGACACTCTGAGGCTGAGGACTCACTGATGCAGATCCCTCTGCCAGACAAAGACCCCCCCAAACCTCTGACTGACAGGTCCGGTCCAACCCCCCCCCCCACACACACACACACACACAC
>NW_019523958.1:0-504 GCF_002814215.2 Seriola lalandi dorsalis | reverse complement strand
AAGACCAAAGACTAAGACCAAGACCAAAGACCAAAGACTAAGACCAAGACCAAAGACCAAAGACCAAAGACTAAGACCAAGACCAAAGACCAAAGACTAAAGACCAAAGACTAAGACCAAGACCAAAGACCAAAGACTAAGACCAAGACCAAAGACCAAAGACCAAAGACTAAGACCAAGACCAAAGACCAAAGACCAAAGACTCAAGACAAAGACCAAAGACCAAAGACTAAAGACTAAAGACTAAGACCACAGACTAAGACCAAAGACTAAAGACAAAGACCAAAGACTAAGACTAAAGACTAGGACTAAGAAGAGAGGAGAGGAGGCTCTGAGCCTCTCTTCTGATTGGCTGACTGTTTTCTGAGTGATCCAATAAAAATAAAGCAGATTTCAGGTAAAAACACTCAGAGAAACCAAATCCTCTCTCCTCCTCTCTCCTCTCTCCTCTCTCCTCCTCTCTCCTCTCTCCTCTCTCCTCTCTCCTCTCTCCTCTCTCCTCTC
>NW_019523957.1:6525-7289 GCF_002814215.2 Seriola lalandi dorsalis | reverse complement strand
GAGCTTTGTGCAACGATAGGCTGTAATAACAAGAAAAACTCTCTCTTTTCTTTCCCAAAGGATGCAGAGAGGTAGGTCTAGACAGGGATAGATTTTAATATTAGCTACTGTCACATTTCATGCCAGTTGCCTTGGCTTGAGGAAGGGGCTGAGGGACAACGCCCACTTAGGAGATCTGAACTATGTCCCATTTCATACCATAGGGCTGCCTGTGATGTGATATCTTCTGTATAGAGGATCTTTGATGTTAGGTTACCAACTGTGGCTAACTATCATGTTATTGCAGGAGCATCAACTGAAAACCGATGTTTCAAGCATTGGCTCCACAGAAAAAACCTGGACTGGGTCATAAGGCCAGGAACACACTGGTTGCGTGGAGTTTACTGTGAAACGTCTTGGTTTTCATTTCGGCGCCCATGTTTACAGCTTAGGGCGGACTTGCGGCTGCATGTGTGATCTGGAAATTCGACTTCCCACCTCATTTTCATGCGTGCCTACCAGCAAAAATAGATCTGCTGATAGTCATATTGACATCATATCAGAAACATTAGATAAAACTGACTAAACTGTGGTTGTGTGGTTGTCTATGTCTAGGCTGAATCTGAATATGACAGACATAAATATAAGAAAAAATATATGCTAAATATATTTCTTAACCATTGTAGCAACTACATGTGGAGACAGTGACATTTTACTGACGTTTTCTGTCAAAAATAAATCAGAAATTAATTCATAATGAAAAGAAAGTATAGTCACATAGCCTG
>NW_019523957.1:0-717 GCF_002814215.2 Seriola lalandi dorsalis | reverse complement strand
TGAACCATGTTAAACAGAAAGTTTGCAGCCAGTTTCCTTTTTTAACAAACTGACAAACTTAGATAAACTGAAGAACCAGACTCCACTTTTTCCCGGTGCTTTGGACTGCTGATGTAATATTGCAGGAGCATAAAATGTTAACTATTATGTTTTTTTTTTCCCACTGGAGAGAAATATTTCCCATCAATATGCTCCCACAGTTTGGACTCATTTTCCACACATCATCCAAGGTGTCACATTTCTGGTGATGTGGATCCTGCCTTCAATCAAATGTCTGATGCTGAGAGTTTGTATTTGTATTCATACATATTCAATGCAAAGGGAATCTGCCAGAATGATGCTGATGCAGTGTAATGTATGTTTGTGTGATTCTACCAATCAAGGAAAATAGACAAATGGGCCACATGATTACCTTTGACTGTTCGATGGTCATTGCGGAATGACTTGTGGAAATTGTCCTCACTGACTAGCTACTGTAATGTTGTGAGTAATGTGATTTTCCACATGGACTTGAATGCAGGGTTGCGAATAATTGCAAAGTCTTGGAAATGTATTCCTCTTTTGTAGGCAGCCACGATAATTATATTACACAGAGCAATTTTCGCACTCACATTAGTCAACATTTCACCGAGGAGGGATGTCAGAATTTGTGAGGAGGCAGTGTCTGCTATCTAGTGCTGGGAGGGTCAAGTGTTTCTTTCCCTTGTGGATTTCCAG
>NW_019523956.1:0-924 GCF_002814215.2 Seriola lalandi dorsalis | reverse complement strand
CATATAAATTCACAAAAAAACGACATAGTATAGTAAGGCATAAAAAGTCATAAAAACGACATAGTATAGTGAGGCATAAAAAGTCATAGTATAATAAGGCATAAAACGTCATAAAAACGTCATAGTATAGTAAGGCATAAAAATTCATAAAAAAGTCATAGGCATAAAAAGTCATAGTATAGTAAGGCATATAAAGTCAAAAAAACGACATAGTATAGCGAGGCATAAAAACGACATAGTATAGTAAGGCATATAAATTCACAAAAATCACATAGTATAGTAAGGCTGAAAGGTCATAGTATAGTAAGGCATAAAAAGTCATAAAAACGTCATAGTATAGTAAGGCACATAAATTCACAAAAACGACATAGTATAGTAAGGCATAAAAAGTCATAAAAACGACATAGTATAGTAAGGCATAAAAAGTCATAAAAACGACATAGTCTAGTGATGTATAAAAAGTCATAAAAATGACTTAGTATAGTTAGGCATAAAAATTCATTAAAACGACATAGTATAGTAAGGCATAAAAAGTCATAAAAACGACATAGTCTAGTGATGTAAAAAAGTCATAAAAATGACTTAGTATAGTAAGGCATAAAAATTCATTAAAACGACATAGTATAGTAAGGCATAAAAAGTCATAAAAACGACAGTATAGTAAGGCATAAAGGCACAAAAACGACATAGTATAGTAAGGCATAAAAATTCATTAAAACGACATAGTATAGTAAGGCATAAAAAGTCATAAAAATCACAGTATAGTAAGGCATATAAATTCACAAAAACGACATAGTATAGTAAGGCATAAAAAGTCATAAAAACGACATAGTATAGTAAGGCATAAATATTCACAAAAATCACATAGTATAGTAAGGCATATAAATTCATAAAAAAGTCATAGGCATAAAAAGTCATAGTATA
>NW_019523955.1:0-757 GCF_002814215.2 Seriola lalandi dorsalis | reverse complement strand
TTATTATATTATTTTGTCTCATGCCTCTCTATGCTATGACATTTATATGACCTTTTATGCCTTAATATACTATGATGTTTTTTTGACATTTTATGCCATACTATACTATGACGTTTTTTGGCATTTTTCTGCTATACTATAATTTGACTTTTTTTGGCATTTTAAGCTTTATTATATTATTTTCTCACATGCATTACCATACTATAACGTTTTTATGACCTTTTATGCCTTAATATACGATGATGTTTTTTTGACGTTTTATGCCATGCTATACTATGACGTTTTTTGGCATTTTTCTGCTATACTATACTATGACTTTTTTAGCATTTTAAGCCTTATTATATTATTTTCTCACATGCATTACCATACTATAACGTTTTTATGACCTTTTATTGATTAATATACTATGATGTATTTTTGACATTTTATGCCATACTATACTATGACGTTTTCTGGCATTTTTCTGCGATACTATACTTTGATGTTTTTTTGGCATTTTAAGCCTTATTATATTATTTTGTCTCATGCCTCTCTATGCTATGACATTTATATGACCTTTTATGCCTTAATATACTATGATGTTTTTTTGACATTTTATGCCATACTATACTATGACGTTTTTTGGCATTTTTCTGCCATACTATACTTTGATGTTTTTTTGGCATTTTAAGCCTTATTATATTATTTTGTCTCATGCCTCTCTATGCTATGACATTTATATGAATTTTTATTGATTAATATACTATGATGTTTTTTT
>NW_019523954.1:0-1022 GCF_002814215.2 Seriola lalandi dorsalis | reverse complement strand
ATCATAGTATAGTAAGGCATGAAAACATCATAGTATAGTAAGGCATGAAAACATCATAGTATAGTAAGGCATAAAAATGTCAAAAAACGTCATGGTATATTAAGGCATAAAAATGTCATAGTATAGTAAGGCATGAAAATGTCATAGTATAGTAAGGCATAAAAATGTCATAGTATAGTAAGGCATAAAAATGTCAAAAAATAACATATTATAGTAAGGTATGAAAATGTAAAATAAGGTCATAGTATAGTAAGGCATGAAAATGTCATAGTATAGTACAGCATGAAAATGTCAAAAAACGTCATAGTATAGTAAGGCATAAAAATGTCAAAAAACATCATAGTATAGTAAACCATAAAAATGTAAAAAAAATTATCATAGTATAGTAAGGCATAACAATGTCAAAAAACATCATAGTATATATAGTAAGGCATAAAAATGTTAAAAAACAACATAGTATAGTAAGGTATGAAAATGTAAAAAAAGGTCATAGTATAGTAAGGCATAAAAATTAAAAAAAAAAGTCATAGTATAGTAAGGCATAAAAATATCAAAAAACGTCATAGTATAGTAAGGCATGAAAATGTCATAGTATAGTAAGGCATAAAAATGTCAAAAAATAACATATTATAGTAAGGTATGAAAATGTAAAAAAATGTCATAGTATAGTACAGCATGAAAATGTCAAAAAACGTCATAGTATAGTCAGGCATAAAAATTTCAAAAAACATCATAGTATAGTAAGGCACAAAAATGTCAAGAAACTTCATAGTATAGTAAGGCATAAAAATATCAAAAAACGTCATAGTGTAGTAAGGCATGAAAATGTAAAAAAACGTCATAGTATAGTAAGGCCCAAACTGTCAAAAAATGTCATAGTATAGTAAGGCATAAAAATGTAAAAAAACATAGTATAGTAAGGCATAAAAATGTAAAAAAATATCATAGTATATAAGGCCCAAACTGTCAAAAAATGTCATAGTATAGTTAGGCATAAAAATGTCAAAAAACATAGTATAGTA
>NW_019523953.1:0-1117 GCF_002814215.2 Seriola lalandi dorsalis | reverse complement strand
TATGCCTTACTATACTATGACTTTTTATGACTTACTATAAAATGACTTTTTATGCCTTACTATACTATGACTTTTTATGCCTTACTGTACTATGACTTTTTTATGACTTTTTATGCCTTGCTATACTATGACTTTTTTATGACTTTTTATGCCTTGCTATACTATGACTTTTTTATGACTTTTTATGCCTTGCTATACTATGACTTTTTTATGACTTTTTATGCCTTACTATACTATGACTTTTTTCATGACTTTTTATGTCTTACTATACAATGACCTTTTATGCCTTACTATACTATGACTTTTTTCATGACTTTTTATGTCTTACTATACTATGACCTTTTATGCCTTACTATACTATGACTTTTTTATGACATATGACTTACTATAAAATGACTTTTTATGCCATACTATACTATGACTTTTTTATGACCTTTTATGCCTTACTATACTATGACGTTTTTATGACTTACTATGCCTTGACGTTTTTATGATTTTTTATACCTTACTATACTATGACTTTTTATGCCTTACTATACTATGGCTTTTTTATGAATTTTTATGCCTTACTATACTATGACTTTTTATGCCTTACTATACTATGGCTTTTTTATGAAATTTTATGCTTTACTATACTATGACTTTTTATGCCTTACTATACTATGACTTTTTTATGAGTTTTTATGACTTACTATAAAATGACTTTTTTCATGACTTTTTATGCCTTACTATACTATGACTTTTTATGCCTTACTATACTATGACGTTTGTATGATTTTTTATGCCTTGCTATACTATGACTTTTTTTATGACTTTTTATGCCTTACTATACTATGACTTTTTATGCCTTACTATACTATAACTTTTTTATGACCTTTCATGCCTTACTATACTATGACTTTTTTTATGACTTTTTATGCCTTACTATACTATGACGTTTTTATGACTTTTTATGCCTTACTATACTATGACGTTTTTATGACTTTTTATGACTTACTATACTATGACTTTTTATGCCTTACTATACTATGACTTTTTTATGACTTTTTATGACTTACTATACTATGACTTTTTATGCCTTACTATACTATGACTTTTTATGCCTTACTATACTATG
>NW_019523952.1:0-1007 GCF_002814215.2 Seriola lalandi dorsalis | reverse complement strand
TCATAGTATAGTATGGCAAAAAATTTCAAAAAACGTCATAGTATAGTATGGCATAAAAAGTCATAAAAACATAATACTATGCTAAAGCATTGACAACAGAGTATAGTAAGTCATGAAAATGCCAAAAAACGTCATAGTATAGTAAGTCATAAAAATGCCAAAAAACGTCATAGTATAGTATGGCAAAAAATGTCTAAAAATCAACATAGTATATTAAGGCATAGAAGGTCATAACAATGTCATACTATGGCAAGGAATCAAACAACATAGTATAATTAGTCATAAAAATGCCAAAAAACATCATAGTATAGTAATTCATAAAAATGCCAAAAAACGTCATAGTATAGTCAGGCACAAAACGTCACAGTATAGTAAGGCATAAAAATGCCAAAAAAATACATATTATAGTAGAGCATAAAAATTGCAGAAAACGTCATAGTATAGTATGGCATAAAATTTCAAAAAATGTCATAGTATAATAAAGCAAAAAAATGGCAAAAAACGTCATAGTATAGTCAGGCACAAAACGTCACAGTATAGTAAGGCATAAAAATGCCAAAAAACGTCATAGTATAGTATGGCAAAAAATATATCAAAAAGGACCATAGGACAGTAAAGCCCCAAACCAGGGATTGAACCCATGACCTTGCCAGTGTGCGGCAGCAGTCCTGACCATTGTACAACAATACTTCTGCATCACAAGCTCATGGTATAGCATGATATTAAGGATATTTTAGCATACTAATCCATGATATATCACAAAAGATTGTCCATTAGGCATAAAATGTCATGAAAATATAATAAGACATGTAAATATCAAAAAACATCATAGTATAGGATGGCGCAAAAATGTCACAGTATATAAAAGCCTGAAACCAGGGTTTGAACCCTTGCCCTTCTCACTGTGAGGGAATAGTCCTAACCATTCTACCACCATGCTGCTGCATTATGAATGCCTTTTATAGAAAGGTATATAAAATATCAGTATACTACTCCGTGACATATCA
>NW_019523951.1:0-1103 GCF_002814215.2 Seriola lalandi dorsalis | reverse complement strand
TGACATTTTTTCACATTTTTATACCTCACTATACTATGAAGTTTTTACACCTTTTTATACTATGACATTTTTTATTAATTTTTATGCCTTATTATACTATGCCTTTTTTTCACATTTATACTGTGACATTTTTTATTAATTTTTATGCCTGACTATACTATGACATTTTTATGCCTTATTATACAATGAAATTTTTATTCCTTATTATACTATGATGTTTTTTCAAATTTTTATACCTTATTATACTATGACATTTTTTGACATTTTTTTGTCTTATTATACTATGACATTTTTATGCCTTATTATACTATGACATTTTTATGCCTTACCATACTGTTGCATTTTTTGACATTTTTATGCCTTTTTATACTATGACATTTTTATGCCTTATTATACTATGACGTTTTTTCACATTTTCATGCCATACTATACTATGACGTTTTTTCACATTTTTATACTTCACTATACAATGACATTTTTATGCCTTACTATACTATGACGTTTTTTCACATTTTCATGCCATACTATACTATGACATTTTTTCACATTTTTATACCTCACTATACTATGAAGTTTATACCTTATTATACTATGCCTTTTTTTCACATTTTTACTGTGACATTTTTTATTAATTTTTATGCCTTATTATACAATGAAAGTTTTATGCCTTATTATACTATGATTTTTTTTCAAGTTTTATACCTTATTATACTATGACATTTTTTTACATTTTTTTGTCTTATTATACTATGACGTTTTTATGCCTTATTATACAATGAAATTTTTATGCCTTATTATACTATGATGTTTTTTCAAATTTTTATACCTTATTATACTATGACATTTTTTGACATTTTTTTGTCTTATTATACTATGACATTTTTATGCCTTTTTATACTATGACATTTTTATGCCTTATTATACTATGACGTTTTTTCACATTTTTATACTTCACTATACAATGACATTTTTATGCCTTACTATACTATGACGTTTTTTCACATTTTCATGCCATACTATACTATGACATTTTTTCACATTTTTATACCTCACTATACTATGAAGTTTTTACACCTTTTTATACTATGACATTTTTTCACATT
>NW_019523950.1:0-911 GCF_002814215.2 Seriola lalandi dorsalis | reverse complement strand
CGTCATAGTATAGTATGGCAAAAAAATGTCAAAAAGCGTCATAGTATAGTATGGCAAAAAATGTCAAAAAGCGTCATAATATAGTAAGGCGTATAAACGTCATAGTATAGTATGGCAAAAAATGTCAAAAAGCGTCATAGTATAGTAAGGCGTATAAACGTCATAATATAGTAAGGCAAAAAATGTCAAAAAACGTCATAGTATAGTATGGCAAAAAAATGTCAAAAAGCGTCATAGTATAGTATGGCAAAAAAATGTCAAAAAACGTCATAGTATAGTAAGGCGTATAAACGTCATAGTATAGTATGGCAAAAAAATGTCCAAAAACATCATAGTATAGTAAGGCTAAAAAATTTCAAAAAACATCATAGTATACTATGGCAAAAAAATGTCAAAAAACGTCATAGTATAATAAGGAAAAAAATGTCAAAAAACGTCATAGTATAGTAAGGCGTATAAACGTCATAGTATAGTATGGCAAAAAAATGTCAAAAAACGTCATAGTATAGTAAGGCTAAAAAATGTCATAAAACATCATAGTATAGTATGGCAAAAAAAAGTCAAAAAACGTCATAGTATAATAAGGAAAAAAATGTCAAAAAACGTCATAGTATAGTAAGGCGTATAAACGTCATAGTATAGTAAGGCAAAAAAATGTCAAAAAACGTCATAGTATAGTAAGGCTAAAAAATGTCATAAAACATCATAGTATAGTATGGCAAAAAAATGTCAAAAAACGTCATATTATAATAAGGCAAAAAATGTCAAAAAACGTCATAGTATAGTATGGCAAAAAAATGTCAAAAAGCGTCATAGTATAGTAAGGCGTATAAACGTCATAGTATAGTATGGCAAAAAAATGTCAAAAAGCGTCATAGTATAGTAAGGCGTATAAAAGTCATAGTATAGTA
>NW_019523949.1:0-836 GCF_002814215.2 Seriola lalandi dorsalis | reverse complement strand
ATGCCATGAAAACATTATTATATAGTATTGCATAAAACGTCATAAAAACATCATAGTATAGTAAGGCATGAAACATCATAGTATAGCAAGGCATAAAACATGGTAGTATAGTAAGGCATAAGAATGCCAAAAAACATCATAGTATAGTATGGCATAAAACGTCATAGTATAGTAAGCCATAAAAATGCCAAAAAACGTCATAGTATAGTAAGCCTTAAAAATGCCAAAAAAACGTCATAGTATACTATGGCATAAAAATGCCAAAAAACGTCATAGTATAGTAAGGCATAAAAATGCCAAAAAACATCACAGTATAGCAAGGCATAAAAGGTCATAGTATAGTACGGAATAAAAATGCAAAAAAACGTCATAGTATACTATGGCATAAAATGTTAAAAAAAAAAAAGTCATAGCATAGCAAGGCATGAAACGTCATAAAAACATCATAGCATAGCAAGGCATAAAACGTCATAGTATAGTAAAGCATAAAAATGCCAAAAAACGTCATAGTATAGTAAGCCATAAAAATGCCAAAAAACGTCATAGTATACTATGGCATAAAAATGCAAAAAAAAATGTCATAGTATACTATGGCATAAAATGTCAAAAAAGAGTCATAGTATAGTAAGGCATAAAAATACCAAAAAACGTCATAGTATACTATGGTATAAAATGTCATAGTATAGTAAGGCATAAAAATGCAAAAAAAACGTCATAGTATACTATGGCATAAAACATCATAAAAACATCATAGTACAGTAAGGCATGAAAATGCCAAAAAAACGTTATAGTATAGTAAGCCATAAAAATGCCAAAAAACGTCATAGTATAGTAAG
>NW_019523948.1:5936-95523 GCF_002814215.2 Seriola lalandi dorsalis | reverse complement strand
TTTGAATTAGCAATGATAGGACAGATGGACAGAACAACAGTAAGATCACATTCAATTCAGAACTCGTGACAATATTAAAACAATCACCAAATCTGGAGACAAAGGGTGGTTGTGCTCCGTTATTACATAGTCCGCATCAGTATAGGCTAAGACTGCAACTAACATTTATTTTCATTATTGATTAATCTGACAATTATTTTCTCCTCCAATAATTTGGTCAATAAATTGTCAGACAACAGTGAAAATTGTCTATCACAAATTCCCAAAACCCAAGGTGACTTCTTTTTGTTTTACATCAATCACAATCCAATAGATACACACCAACTGTGATCTGGGAAACCAGGAAACCCCTAAACCCCTTCCTCCTCTGTGCTGCATCTAAGGAGAGTTTGATTGGAGAGAGGGTGTTTGGCTTTAGAATAACCTGCCTGATCAAGGCAACAGTGTCTATCATCTACTGGTGTCTTTTTCAATGCTTTTAGCATCACAAAGAAAACCAGTCACCCCCATTGTATTTGGGTGTTAGTATTTTGATATCTCAAACCCTGGGCACAAAAAACAAAACCACCTGCTTGGCTTGATGCCACTATGGCTGCATAGTAAATATGTTTTACTGTAATTAAGGTGATGGTTCTTGGGAAAATGTAAATTCTTGATGACATCAAATTTTCTTCTGTTACAGATTTAGCTTATTGAACGTGCCTTAAGCTCACGTCTTACTCACTGCAGACAATGACTGTATTATTACTTACACAACTTTATCAACAAACTAGAAAACGGTTAAACCTGAAAGTCTTAGATAACCGAATGGATTATGAAACTGTGGATTACATACCACACCCAAATCAGTCAGAATTCTCTTTTACATCTTGCATTTCAGTTTCTATGTTCTGCACAGGGGAATAAAATGTACAGATGTTACAGCTATACAAGTACACACTAACGCAGATGTAGCCCAAATGTGTCAGAGAAACTAAAAGACTAGAACAGCTTTCCAAGCTGTTTAAGAGCTTTAAAGAGTAGTTGATTAAACAGTTTAATTAGTTAAGAGCTGCACAAAACAATTATTACCCCTGCCAAGGAGGCTATGCTATGACCTAAACTCCAAATACACAAGAATATTTAGTTTACAATGAGATATGACAAAGAGTGGGAAATCATCTCATTTGAGAGCATGGAATCAGATCATATTTGGAAAATGATTGAAATGTTTGACTAATTATCTAAATAGTTGCTAATTATTACCAGCGGCAACAGCGTGGCTGGTATTGTTTGCACCTTGTGAGTCTGAGTGTTTGTGTGATCATGGCAAAATGTGGTCCTGGAGACATCTACTGTAGCAGCAACCACCATAGAGGTGGTTTGGCAGGTGTTCATGTGTTTGTCTGTCTGTGGAAAGATCTTTTCACTGCGATAGGGTTGCAACCATGCAAAATACGGTCACGAAAGTATACAGGTGTGTAGGTGAGAACAAAATTAAGGCAGACTTTGAAGATGGGCGTGGTCCAACCCATGAGTAATGAGAAGTCATGTAAAAATGTAGTAACGACAAAAGGACACTCTTGGGTTGGAATGTCAACATGTTGACAGGCGTCACGGCTGATGTGATCACATCGCAAGACAGGTCTTTCTGTTGATCAACTAATCGATTAACTGAGTTATCACTTCTGCTCAAAATAAGAAAATAAAATTAATGTTTTTTTCAGCAAAAGTAGCAACCATTTACTTGTTTTTGGTTCTGTCAAATTTGAATAGTTGAAAAAAATGGGTATCTTTGTTGGTTGGACAAATCTAATAATGGAAGATGTCATCATGAGCTCTAGGAAATGTTTTTCACTATTTTCTGTCATTAGTTGCAGCCCTTATCATTTCCCCCTATACCTTCAATGGGTTTACGTATTTGCATGATGTCTCATTATCCCAAATTAAACAATTCCTTCATGTAACAAAAACGAGCCCATTAAGACTCCTCAACTTGCACCTGGATCCTAGTTATGGTACCTGTCCAATGCAAAGTTGTATGACCCATAACCTGCTCAGCACTGAGAGCACAAGGATTACACCACGAGCTAATTTGATTACAAACTGTATACAAATAGCACAGTGTGCATGGGACAGTTAAGATGTAAATCACTGTCCAGCAGTGTGTAGGCTTTGAATGACTCACGGGTTTAGGACGTCTGGTCCCCTCCCTTCACAGTCAATGGGATTCAGCTCGTCCTCAGGAAAGGCATATTTCATGTAGTTGTCATATCCGAAGTAGAACATTTCTTTGGCCATGTCCTTCATTTTCGCTTTCAGCGCGTCAGGAAAGGAGCTGTACCTGCGGACGTACTCGTCCTTGTTGCCATCGAAGAAGCTCAGGTAGGATCTCTTGGTTGACTCCTCTCCAACCTTTGCACAGGTGGTCGCCGTCTCTTCATATTTGTGGCCCTGTATACGCTGAGACCACGAGCTACCCCTCGGGTCGGTCCCCTTTTCCTCCCTGAATAACAAGTCCAATTTGTGCAAATTGAAACTGAGATGGAAGTTGAACCCCCAGCTAACGTTAGGTCCCAGTCCGAAGGCTAACCACAATACACAGCTGAGAGAGAGTCTCAGTACGACTAGACCAACTACTATTGACCTCCATTGCATCTTTGCCCCGGTGCGATCTTACAACGCATAATTTTAAGTCCACACACCAACAGGGGACATGAACGAATGAGAAACCCTCTGTTTATGGCTAAACTACAAGCACAGAGACGTTGTAGTGATTCCGCTTCACACGCTTCCTGTCAACAAACCAGCCCCTCCCACATCCTGAGGTGTGATTGGTCCTTCTCTGTCGTCATTCAGACGTAGAGGCAGGCTCGTCCAGTCATTGGCTGCAGAGCTGCCGATCTCCTGGTTGCGTTTCGTGGCAATCCTGACGTGTCTTGATTTAACTTCTGCGCCAATAGAAAATAGACACAAGAGTGAAATGATTAGAGGTGCAGAGCTTAGGTCCAGAGTTACTGCTGGCTAAAAAGTGGAGGCGATTAAGGAGATATTTTAGTCTGTACAATTAGAAATATTGGTAACACTTTGTAGTAATACACCAGGGATTGAAGTGGTGGCTTTATTGATTAATATACTGTGATCATGATCCATAAATAACAACAATGTTTGAGTTGACAGGTTGTCAAAATCCCTGTCACTGATTGCACTGTTTGACCACTTATGGAAAAGGGCTGCAGAGAATGTGGACCCTTACACATTTATTTTACAATAACTTTTACATGACAAAGTGGATTTAACGCCCTTTAACTGCTGACATCTTTTTAGAATGTGAGAAATCGGATCTATAAAGTATTAGTATTTTATTAACCATTTATGTGGCACTCCTGACAACAGGTCTAATCGTGCTAAAAAATTAAAACACCTGTGCATGCCTAACAAACGGTTTTTAACCATGCTATTAAAATATTCATGAAAAGATAAAGAATTTTTGAGAAAGAAATTAATTCAATAGACTGCAATCACTTTAATGCACTGTGCCTTAAAGGCAAACCATGAATAAGAAATGCTACATTACCATATGTTAAGTCAAGATATAGCTTTACATTTTGATAATGTACTGCTTGTGTAATTACCATATGTATAGATAGCATTTTCTACTGAATTAGTATTTTTAATTTCACAAGAAGTGTACTTTTATTCTTACTTAAGTATTTTAAATGGAATTTTTTAAACACCCATGGTCCAGCTGCACAGGTATTTCCACCTCCTTAGACTTCTTGTCAGGACTGTGCGGGTGTATACAAGATGAACCTGGTTGACATCACTCTATGTTTTCTTGAACTTGTTATGAATACAAGACCTTAGGTAATCCCCGACATAGGAGCTCAACTCAGCCTCACCTGAGCCGAGGTGTAATCAGGCAGGTAATTGAAAACACCTGTGTTGATGCACAGGGCTTTATCTTCACATTGTGGTGTTGCTACAAGTGGTATTTGAATATTCTTTCCATCACTAACTGTTCTGTAAGATGTCCAGAATGAGAGTCCAAAAAGGTGAAGTACAAATAACAGGACAATGTCTAAATTAAAAAGCATGCCTTTTTATTTCTTGAATGTATTGAAGTGGTGTATTTTTAGTCTACCCAGGTGGGCACACCTTGCATGCTGCTTTGCTTCAGAGGTGAGAGACATTGCACAAGGCACTTTAAATTCTGCCACTCTGTCAGCATAGAGGCAGCACAAAGGACATCATTCCACTGAGGCTAATTACAAACAGAGGCCAATATGAACCACACAACCCCGTACAGCTTTACTTTTAGTACATTCAGACTTTAAATAGAGTCATATATTCATACACGCACATCTCACATCAGTAAAAATCATATTAGCTTGATATTTGTACAGACCTGCTCAAATTGACGTGCTTAAATGCACAATTTTCTAAAACAACAGACATGTCTTTGAAAGAAGAAAACCTGATCAAGCTAAGGGTGATCGTCATTAGAGAAGAGCTAGACAGAAAACCTGCATGTCCACATCAGCCATCTCCTGGCATCATTATCTAACTGTGTGAAGCACATTTCTCATTATGTGAGGCCCGTTTGACAGAATAAACCCTCCTTCAAGAGTGTGTTGTTCTATTCCCAAGATTAGTTTTACGAACCACTGGGTATAATCAACCAAGTAATGCCTGAAGGGTAAAAGGTAGATCAGAAAGTAGGTTCTTACTCCTAGTTAAAGTACAGCTTCACAGGATGTATAATGCCAATTACATTCCTTAAATTTGGTACCAGAATTACATTTTTAGTAGTGCATTGTCAGGGTTTGTGAAAGAATCACAAGGTGAAAAGGGGAAAAGAAATAGTATGACACGAGCAGAACAGTGCAACATGTGAGCTGAAGATACAACTGTACATCATCACAGAGTGATGAAGGTGTGGCATGACAGTAACATGGCAAACACAGCTGGCAAACAGCTCCTGCATTTTCAGCTCCTCCGGGATTTAGAGTGCTGGATGAGCCACTGAAGCGTGATATCTGAAATCAAAGAAACATGCCGAGTCAGTCTGAGGATCAGTTCAAGATATAGACGTTTCTTACTCGCTAGCAACACTCAATATTGGTACATTGATACAAGTCTGGCACAGTTTTAGCAACATAGAACCCCATTCAATTACTATTATACTCATATTTGGTGTTTGCTGTAATGATCCCCCTCTCTTGTACTGTTAACCTGAGGGTCTAAATTTGGTGTCTGAAGTGAAAGTGACACAATGAAACCAGATAAATAAATACATCATTGTGCTTCCCATAATAATGGTAAAATACAATGGTAATGTAAAAAAAAAAAAGAATTAATTTAAATAAATGCTATGCTGTGTAAATTTCTGCATTATTCATGCAATAACTGATTCAATATCATCTTTAGACCTCCAGTATCGCAATGGCGCTGTTGGAGCTGTGAGTTACAGTCCTACCAATGGTGTCACACCACTGATCAACAGGTGGCGGTAACGTGCCGGGATACGATGCAATGCACCACGCAGGGTAGATGAAGAGTGCAAGCTTGTAAACAATGCTGGAGTTGAAATACTTTTTAAGAATTGGCTTTGCAAAAGTTTTATCAGGAAGGAAAACACTTGACAAGTTTGTCAGACCTCAAGAATGCATGCACAGCATTTTCACACTGAAGGTAACCATAACTTGTGTTTGTTTGCAATAAAACTCCACAGGGCCACTGGAGAGTACTGATAGATAGATTAGACAGAAGAGAACTGTGCTTGGCTGCCTCATCGTTGATCGATGTTCAATTGTAGCATCTTTTCAGGAGAATATTAACTATAAAAACCCAGATTAAGCCCTAAGTACAACCAGCAGTACATGCAGGTAGGGACTGTATGCAGCCTGAGAGGCAAAACCCGGGGGAAAAAGTGTAAATAGCTCCCTGCAGCTTGTTAAGCGTATTTTTTTGAGCACATCGAAATAAATGATGCAATTACACCGTCAAAATTTAATCTTAACGATGAAAGTGTTTCAATAATATGGTTTTGAATAGTGAAGAGGAGGTGCCACCCTGTTAACAGTGGAAGTAATACTGCAGTAATTAATTTCAACTTACCAATGTTGTCTTTCTCTTTGCAGGAAATTGAATAGCAGCATATCTCCCTGTCCTGAATAGCTGCCAGATTCCTATGAAGGGAAAAAGATGCATGAACAAATATGATTAGTGTACATCTGGACTGATCATCTATCGCATTCATCTGCACCTTGCAGGATGCAGTTTAACAAAAGTCTCAGCGCATGTTCCTAACTTGACAGCAAAAAGAGCCAGATCTTCACAGTAAAGTACGCCTTAACATTGCTGCAGTCTTAACAACAATAATAAAATTTAAAAAATGTAAATGTAAAATAATATACAATAATATTAAATCCCCTTTTTCCAGCTTTCATGACAGACAGAATCTACAGTGCATTTATGTGCATAAAAAATGACAGAACGGGACATTCAGTTGTAATTAAATTAAATAAATGTTTTTGATACTTACATTTTCTCAATGAGCTGCTTTTCATCTAGAGCACTGGGAAGATCCCTTTTGTTGCCGAGTACCAGAACCTAAAAAAACAGATGACAACTGAAATCTGCAACTGCAGCAAGAAAACGCTGACAGAACCCACGCACAGTTTTGCATGACTGGTGCAGAAATTACACTAAACTTCAAAGTGGTTTCAGGGGAACACTTACAGGAATTCCTTGCAACTGAGGTTTGTCTAATAAATTATGAAGCTCATTTCTAGATGCCTCCACCTTTTCTCGATCTGCTGCATCAACCATGTACCTTAAAATGAGCCACATTGAAACAGAGATTAAAATTAGTTTTGCATATATTTACAGGTTGCACAGCTGAATGCCAGCATCTTGTTTCTGTCTCATTTATTTATCTGAAAGCCAGACCTTGGATACTCACACGATCGCATTAACTCCCCGACAATACCGCTCCCACATGCTTCTGAACCTTGGCTGCCCTCCTATATCCCAGATCTACAGAATTAAGGGCACATCGGCACATCAGCACATGATATCCCTGTTTCCAAATGTCATTAACGATGCAATTATCGCCTTCTGTAACACCAGTCTGCTGGTGGCATTTAATTAACATTTAATTTCATTGTTTTGATAACAGTGTAAAAATTAAAACTGGACCTTGATGGTGACATTTCCTTTGGTGACCTTCCTCATGTTGAACCCGACTGTAGGGATCATGTCTTCACTGAAATGACCAGACTGAAAGAAAAGACATAAGCAAAAGTAATTTCCTATAAAACTGACTGAAAAGTGACTTTCATTACTGAAAAGATGCACGTCCACAATGAATTAACTAGGCTCAAGTAGCAAAAAGCCACTTCTCTCACACACACACGCACACACACTTAAAGCATTTAATGATTTAAATGATCTCCAAAAATGAGTTAGTTAATAATAACAAAAATAATCATCATCAGCTCATAAAATACATGGTGGACTCACTATTATCTTAAAATACAAATTGGAAAGGAATTCTCGACAATATAATAATTATGATACATGGCAGAGTCATATAATCGAGTTTATGTATAACTATGTCCAAACCTGTGAAAAGGCGACGACTGGTATTTGTGAAAAGCAAAAATGTAAACAAACACAGAATAAATGATTTTACACTAAAGTGACAAACAAGCCAAGTGATAAGATACTGTGTCTCCACATGTTCTGGCTTGTGACTGTTCATTATTGCAGACTGAAGTGGGAAGAAGAACAATCCACTTTAACAAAAAGAATCTGTGGCATTCCCCTTTAACATCACAAGCTGTTTATATTCCTTCTCCCTCCCTTCCTTTGTAAACCTGCATGCACAGTCTGCTGTACACACATTTCACAGCACATGACTGGCTGGAGTCACCTGATGAAGCTAAGTGGAAATGAGTGCAGCAGTCTTATGACTGAGGAAGGAGGAACCACCCCCTCTATAACCATTCACACACTCAAAACCCTGCGTCTCTTTTTTTTTTCATCTCATCAGCGTAAAGCAAGAAGCAGAGATACGCTTCAACCCCAAACCCAACTTCCTCCTCAAACACCCGCCCTCTCTATCAGATGCTCAGAGTGAACATTCAGTTTTTTATCTATGGGATTTTCTGTGAAGTTGCTGTTTTGTTTTAAACTTAAAAGCACATTAAATCTGTGCTGGTGATTTGTCTTTTCGTTTTCTTGTTTAAGATGAACAGGGGTGGTAATGGATGCTGCTTGATAAAAAAAAATACACCCAATTCTTATTACTTTATTGGAATAGATGACCTGCAACTAACAATTATTATCAATCTGCTGATTATTTTCTTGACAAATCCTTTAATATATAAAAAAAACTCATCTGAAAACAGTGAAATCTGCCTGTCACAATTTCCTAAAGACATCTTCTTGTTATGTTTGTCAGTGCAAAACAAAGATATTCAGTTAACAATGATATAAAACACAGAGAAGCGACAGAAACAACAAGCTAGAACCAATGAATGGTAACATTTCAATATGATCACATTTTATATTGACTGATTGATGAGTTTTTTTAGCTTTAATAGAAATACGTTGCCACTAGTGTCAAAGTTAACCTAAATTCCTATCAATCCCTTTGAAAATGTTTTTTAAAAAACAACTCCTAAACACACTTGAAAATTAACACAAAGGTGCACAGATCATCGATAGCACAGATTAAATATGAGGATAAACTGGACAGACAGCAGATTGCCACAGTACTAAGAGTTTGGCAGAGGAAAAGTATAACAATATTCGGATTCAAGGATTCATGACATGCACTGTGAAATCTATAGTAGTGTAAATGTGCATTACTCCCCACAGATCTGAAGCATACCAAATATAGAACAGAATATTTTCACACCAAGCTAAAGGGCTCTGCACCAATGAAACACAATCAGACTGAACTTACGACAGTAACATTCAATTTGACAGGTTGGAGATGGAGCTGATTGAGTAGAAAGAAACATGTGTATCACCACCACAAACTGATAACAACTCTAATAACCAAAGAAAGAGTTTCACAATATGCTGCTTAAAACCTCAGTTACTGTGTAGTCATTTGCCAAGAAAATTGCTCCACCAGAAACACCAGTTTTGAGAAATCCCTGCAAAGTTGCACAAGAGAAATGTCCTCCAACACACACAAGAAAAACAAAGATGCTCTTCAGCCTCAGTCACAGGATTTAGAGACATGTATCAATACTAGCATCGAAAGCAGCTGCATTTCACATGATCACAACTGCAGAAAGAACGAAGACCAAAGAGACTGTTAAAATTATAGCTCTTTATACCACTGGTTGCCAAAAATACACATTTTTCTAAATATGTCAAAAAATAGAGGCACAACTTTAAAATGAAGTGACCCAGGCTCTTCTCACTCTCAGAGAGCCAGCTTCAATTTTACCCAACAGGCTTCTACTACTACTACTACTACTACTACTACTACTACTACTACTACTACTACTACTACTATAGAAAATTATATACCGGTACTTATATTTGGAATTGTAGAGGAGGTCAGTTTCAGATTGTGGCAGGAAATCAGTAGCCCACAAAGGTGACACATTTTGTAGAAATGTTAACACGGCTGTGTTTGTGTGTGTGTGTGTGTGTGTGTGTGTGTGTGAGATCCTTTCCGTTTGGCTACACCCCAGACAGCTGTTGTAATTGTTCATAACAAACATGTTATGAAGTGATCTCCTTGGTGGCTGAAAAAAGTTCTGAGGTGATCAAATGTAAGTCACCACAAAGCTAGATATATGTATGCTGCGTTTTGGGGTTAGCATGCTAAACAATCACAACACAGTCACCAACTAGCCGACGAGCAGCAAAACCAGTTAGCTCAGGTGACACAGATTCAGTTTCAGGTGTGTTTGGTTGTGGTTGCTGCTGAGTAACGTTACATTAGTTTCTGGACCCACAACCCAGACAATGTAGGTCAGCACAAACCTAACTTGGTAGCTATTATCCCATTATTAGCGGTTAATGGTATTAGCACCACCCTAGCAAGCTGGCTAGCAGCAGCTGAAGACTTACAGCGATCACGTTTACAAATGTTGTTTTTCCCGAGTACTGGAGGCCGACCAGCGTCAGCTCCATCTCCTCCTTCCAAAACAGAGACCTGAACCAGTCCAACAGCCGGTTTATTAGTGCCAGCATCTTGAGGTCGGTGTTAACACTCCCCTGCGTTCGTATGTGTGTCTCCCTCCCTGTCAGCTGTGGCGTTTTCCAGCGGGGAAGGGGAAGTGGGGCGCAGGCAGCTGTCATATGATCAGTCAGCCAACAAGTGCCCGACAGCGCCCCCAACACGCACAGCCACTTTCAAACGACAGCCACCTGAGTGAACTGGATTTCTTTTATTCATGAAAGTATTGATGAAAATATTTGAATACAATGTTTCAATACAACCCATTTTACTCGAAAATCTGCTCAGTGTTTATTATAATAAGTGTTGGGGGGGTTTGCATCCTGTTGATGTGAGTAACATTCAGTGGTGGAAAGTAATAAACGTTTACTCAAGTGTACTGAGTATGTTTCATTTATACCTCTACTCCACAACATTTCAGAGGAAAACATTTGTTTTTATACCACATTTCAGATGAAGAATATGTACAGTATATAATTTATTATAACATATACAATGACATGCTTTTGTCCACTCTTTCAAACCTCTTTCATTATATCCTTATATGTGAGCACACTGGTATACTAACATCTTGGGAATGGGTATCAGGAATGGGTCATGGTTATGGTTCCCTGCATAACTAAGGGTAATCTCATACGCCAGATCAGTATCTGTGCTGATTATGACCTTATTACCATAAGCATGGATATCAGCCACGATGTGACCTATCCACATTAAATTAAATTAATGAATTTAGGAAAATATGAGAGGACTGGTATCCAATCAGTACTCAGTATCGGCAGATACCCTGAGCTGAGGTATTGGTCAATGTATCCCTACAAATAAATATACAGTAGACTACATAAATACATTTGTTTTTAGTGAATATGTACCAATGTTTTGGTTGTAATGTCAATTTTGTTTAAGTCCCTTAGTAATAGAAAAACATGTAATTCTTCAAATAATTTCAGCTAAATCCAAGCATAACCTTTTGTCACACCCCATCCATATCTGGAGAAGTGAAGTGCACATTAGACAATGAAATACCTCAGTCTTTAGATTTTCACAGATTTAGTTTTTTCCTATTTTTACTTTGTATTATTATTTTATACTAGTAGCACTACTGGACCAGAATTTAAGTGCGTTGCCCAAGGGAACCTCAACAGTGGTAAAGGGGAAGGAGCACATGCTGGCCTCTCAGCTTCCTGTCCAGGTCTATGTGATCAGTCCAGAGATCAAAGCTTGGACCTTTCGTTCAGAAGCCTGCACCTCTAACCTTTACAGGTTCCACTGTTTATAGGGTGTTCTGATTCTGTATCGTATAGATGTAGTTAATCAGACTTTCATCTTAGACTTTTTATCAAGGAAAGGTGACTTTTCCCACATGCAGTTCGCCAAAGGTGTTGCTGTCCTTGCTTTCATCCTGAATGATGAACTGGGCTCCACTCTCCTCCTTTGACAGGTGGAAGTCATCAGTGTTGGTAGAGGTCGCTAAGACAGGATAATTATCTGAAGCAGAGAGAATAAAGACGAACAAAATGTTTTGAAATCAGTAACAGAATACCAATTTTCAGTAAGTGCTCACTGCAGACTTGTCATATTCTTACACCCACACACTGTGTACTCGGTTTTCGTCTGTGATTTCCCCATTTTATCTAGACTTAGACTTTCATCTCAACTTATTTTCAAATATATAAATAAAGTGTAAATGTGTTTATTTTGTGGACATCGTTAATGTAGGTATTTGAGACAAATTTCACACAGACCAGTTAATGGACAACAAAGATTTCTCTCTCTTTTTTGTCTTATCTATTTTTGATTTAAAATATTAAATGTTAATTTGTTTACCAGAACTTTTTTACAAAATGCACACTTTAAGAATTAATCATTGATTTATTTGTTTAGTTATTTGTTTATTTTATTTTATTTTATTGCTTTCGGAGGCTATGGGCCATAATAAAACAACCAATATTCTCCAATTTGCTTATAACAAAAGAATCTTATTTATAACAGCATCTTCTTGTATCACAAAGCATAACAATTGTTGAAGGCATGGGTACATACTGTAGGCTACTGTAAAATGCAGGGCCTTTAAAAAGTATTCATCACTCTTGGAAGTCTTTCTGTTTTAATGTGTTAAAAGTTAAAGTAGTCAAAGTTGATTGAATGTGATGTTTTTTTTATCCTTTAGTATCCAGAACAAAACAGTCAGTCCAGATCTCAATCTAACTGAGAATTTGTGTCTGGACTTGAAAAATGCTGTTATTCACACATAACTCCCATAACCTGACTGAGTTTGAGCAGTTTTGCAGAGAAGTTTTGCAGGGGAAACGTGCAGTGTCCACACGTACAATGCTTCAGACTTGTCATATGTCTGTTGGTGGCCTCCCACACCTTTCTTGAAGATATCCTGCACAGCTGCACCATACTTTTTTCATTTGTTTTTTATGTTTTGTTTAACTACAGTCCAAGGGATGTTCAGTGACCTATAAATGTTCTAGCACCCACCCCCTGAATTGTGGTTTTTGAAAGCATTTCTGCAGATCTGCTTGGAGTTTTTCTATGTGGTGTAGCTTTAATCTTGATATTGACTCACAAAAAGTTGGCTCTTCCATGCATCTAATTGAAACCCCTTCACTATATACATGTGATCCCCAATTACCAAAATTTAATGACTTCTAAAACAAGTTGGCTGCATAAACAGTGAAGCATTTAAATCACTTCACAGTTTATTTGTTTATTGATAAGTGTCCAAAAAAGCAACATCAAACCACTTTAACTCCGTGTGTTAAATGATAAAACATGAAAAATTACAAATCTTCATATTCAGTCTCAGACGCATTGATTTGACACTGATTTCTTGAAATCATGCCTGTGGTTTAGTGACTGAAACCTACAACATGTGTTGACATGTTCAGTTGACACATTTATACATTTTCCATTAAAATTGACTTACTTGCTTTGAACTTCCTCAGGCTCTTTATACAGGGAGTGCACAGAAACACAAGGAGGCTGAGAGAGACCAAACCAAAGCTGATGCCAAGAATCACATGAATGTTTCCTCCACCATTGCCTTGCACCACTGCTGAAACATCACATTACAGTCACGTTAGTTCAATTGAACTATATCGTCATTATGTACTGGTGTGCAGCATAACAAAAGTGTTTATTGTGGTGAGAGCTGCTGGACCCATGTTATGTTATATCGCTCTGTCTACATACCAAGTACAACACAAACTGAATCGTGGGTTTTGTTTCCTGGAAAGAGTTCAGCAAGTCCAAACGCACTGCACCTGTTGACCAGGTTGTGTTAATGTAATTTTTGCTTTCTGGAGAATTATTATTGCAGTACAATTCTTTTAAATGGGTCTTACTGTGTCCATGGCTTGCAGATTTTGTTTTTCGCATCAAAATAGGCATTTTCAGGGCACAGATAGTCTGCATAGATGAATAGATAGTACGTAGGTAGGTAGGTACCCTCCTTGCATCAGTATGGTAGCATTGTCATTGTGAGCGTGCCAAGAAACTGGCATTATTGTTTAACTCAAAGCACTCCTTTGATATTATCTTTCATGTACTGAACACTTCAAAAAGGATGTCCTTGAGATAAAGGTCTGATCAGGGAATGGAAACGCATGCCAGTCAGCACACCTTGCATTTCTCAAGACTTCAAGTTAAGCAAATTTCCTTACTAAGCTCTTTTGACATCATTATGAACTGCTCTCCCTTTCCTCACTCATAAAGGACCACTTTAACACATTCATGTTTACATTAAATATTTAATAACAGCAAGCTTGATTGTGTGAGTGAACTAGCATTTCAGGTTTATACACGCACTGACAAACGTCAAGTAGGTTGTGGGCACCCAACCTACACATATGGCTTTGTCAAACTTACGTTTTATTTCCATTTTCATACCTTGACATCCCATGATATAACACCCACAATCAGAAACAGACATAACCTGATTCAAATTGCCAAAAACAGATCAGTGCCATGCAGCTAATAACTTTGAAACTAACTAGCTGTTATGACAACCAATTCCTTTTTCTTCAAAATGTCTAGTCTCACCTGTCATGTTCAGTTTCTCCTGTGTGACGTGTTTATTTTCCTCACAAGCAGAACAGACATTGTTGGAGCACAGGAAACCAGGGGGACATGAACATTTTGCATCTGTGATGGGCGTACATTTCTCAGCATATCCTGTGGGCAGATGAGAATTAAAAACCACACTTGAAAGTGTGTACTATGTTCTGTCTTTTGTCCATTGTGTTAAATGGATTGTCAACATCACTGGCAGGTGTTTCACCATAGGTCCTGAAAGCAGAGTTTGTATTTAAATAAATAAAATTTTTGTCATTATTTTTCAGTCTTACCATATTGGCATGACTGGCATTCTTCACATCTGTCAAAGATGCTGTAATGATTCGAGAAGAAGCCGTCATTACAGGGGATACAGAGAGTTTTCTTGTGCTCTGTGCAGAACTCCTTCACATATTTACCTTCATAACAAGAAACAAATGCAGTCAAACTCGAGCATATAATATTCACACGTAGTAGCCCAAATGCAACCTCTGAGCATATATCATAAACACATAATCTGATGATTAGATCAAGCAATTCAACATATTTGTATCATTATTACCTGGGGGGCACTTGTCACAGCACTGTTGTTCAATCTGAACCTGTTGATCACCGCAGTCTTTAGCATATCCTATAGTCCAAATACTGAGGGTATATAAAACTACCAGTGAACACTCCGGAGAAAACATTATGACCAGTGCTTCGTTCGTGCCTATGGGTTTTGTCTTGGTAGCTTGATGACGTCAGTGTGATGTGCGAGTGTGGTTAACAAGCTTTGAGACTCTCGGAAGGAAAGGAGGAAGGAAGTGAAAGACCAACAGCTGGAAGCTGTTTGGTAACTGTATAAGATGAATGAATAAGAAAACTTTCTGCCATGTATTTTACTAGATCTCCCTCGTGATTTTAGTTTATTGTTACATTTTCATTTTATTCATTTGAAGCAGGACTATATAACTGGTCTTCAGGGGTGGGTGTGTGTGTGTGTGTGTGTGGGGGGGGGGGTCTGGTTTTTCATCATCAAAAGTAGACAGTAAAACAGGACTCATCACCTTGTGCTCATTATCATGGATCTATCTTGTAGATTCTTTCCTGTGAATCATGTGTTGGTGTTGGAGGTGTTGTTTTCGGTTTAGCTTTCAAACACTTCAGCAGAAACTGGGGATGAAGCAGTTGAAGTTTAACTCCAATCCTTACACCCAAGGTGCACAACAACAGAGACTACATTGGTGGCAGTTTATATGATTAAAATATAAGAGTCCACAGGTTTCAGATTTGGGTCCACTTGGCTCTGATTCCCAATGTTGCCACTATTTATTCACACAATCTGAAGTTAAGATTTTACTTGTACCTAATTTTCAACTTCGCCTCTATAAGAGAGAAAATAAGTGACATGCACATTATTATTTGTTTGGCTATTTGAAACCTGAAAAAGGATTCAGGTTTGATGTTAGATCAAGAGTTGATAAAATGCCATCTAATTCTGCCTAGATCCCGTTTCTAACTTATGTTAGTTCACAAATACACTATAAATATCACTATGATAGAACAGCAAATAACTTAATTATTGAAATTAGATGACACTGTGATTGTAGAGAAAGGTCAGTTCACATAAATGGTTAAAAAAAATCCTGATTGGTATCTAGTCATTCAGATATATACATTTGCAGAGGCATTGAGATATCAACTGTTTCTTGTTTGAGGTAGTGAGAGGTTAAGAGGGATGATACCTTTGTAGCACTAATATACATTATTTCTGCACCTGTGTTGGAAACGCATTTTTTTGTATGTAAATAAAATACCACTGAATGTGACATTCAGTTTATGGCAAAAATAATGCTGCCAAATGCTCCCTCAGTGTTTTCTTTTCAGTGTAACAGTGTAACATCACATACTTTCTGACACATTGACCAACTGATACAATTAATTCACAATTAAATAACAGAGAGAACAGCAACAATCAGTAATTCAAACAGTTAATGTGACATTAAAAGGCCAGGACACTCGAGCACAAGCAGATCTGAATATGACTCATTGTGGCTCCAGGGAAGCCCATAGCCTACAGTGTGTGGACACAATAAAACCACTTGGTTAAGGTCACTTGTGTGAAGAGGGGCTAAGAGATGAAAAAATGAAAAGAATCATCTGCTGTTAGTATGTTAGCCCTGGACTCCATGTTTTTAAGTGTGAATTTTTGCCGCAGTCTTACTGAAAGAGGGTGGATTACAGTCACATAACCTTGGTGAAATGTGGTCAAGCTTGCATTGGGGTTTTTTTTCTTTAGCAGTATTAACTTGTACAGTGTTTAGCACACGTGTTACAGCAGAGGGAGGAGGACTGCACACAGACCTGCTTTTTTCTTCTTCTTTATTCAGACCCAATGTGTCGTACATCAGAGGCCGTTGTGAAGTTCATATGATGCGGGAGTACACATTAGAATAGCGTGATTATGTATTAAGAGGTGTTTGTTGACATTTGGTGTGTGTGTGTGTGTGTGTGTGTGTGTGTGTTGGGGGAGGGCAGGGGGATTCCCTGGTAAATGCAAAAACACACGGCTCATTGGTAATCAGCTTAGTCAAAAGACTTGTCAAAGTTTAGTTACACAAATTAATTAGCAACAATTCTGACAAGTACCAGACCAGTACCTACCCTTTGACTGTCACTACCCACTGGAACACAAACTAGAACCCTGCAACACCAACCCGATAATGTGCCAGCAAGTGTCCAGGCCCAAGAGAAGGAACACAAACACCCGAAGGAGGCACTTTAAGCTTGTGGATACCCTAACTGGATCTTTGTGAAATCAACCACAAGATCCAGGAAAAACGCTGACACTGTTGGTGGTGAAAAAAAAAAAAAAAAAAAACACACAACAACAACGCCATCCCATACGTGTCCTGAGTATCTGAGAAACTCTGAAGATCTTCAACAAGCGCTGTATCAATGTGATTTTCAAACCCAGCAACACATTAAGAAAAAGTGGTCCATCCAAAAGATCACACACCGAGAAAAGCTAATGTATGCAGTTCAGTGCAGTAAGGGATGCACAGACCTATACATCGGTGAAACCACACTACCAGTAAACAAACGCATGGCTAAACACAGGAGCGCCAACTCCTCAGGCCAAGACCCAGCACTTTCAAACTCCAAAAACAACTATCGCTGTCACTTGGACTGAGGTGGCTCCAACAACTGTGGTTACAACAACCAGGAGCACTAAAGAACTAAGTGTCACCAGTGGACTTGATGAGGAGGCTAATTACCTGGGTCTCCTCACCAGTCACAAGACGCTTTCGATGGTTCGAGGTGAAACGTCTTCAAGTATCTACAACCCCATTTGTGTTCGATTCTTGGATAATTCTAATCATTAATGTCATTTATCAAAGATACCACTCATGTATTGGTTCCAACTTGTCAAATGTGAGTACTCGCTGTTTTTCTCTGTTTAATGTCATTGTAAATTGAATATCAGTGGCAATCTGGAGATATTACCTCAGGAGCAGGAAAGCTGTAATGTTATAGATTGATCATAAAATAAGCAACAGACTAATCTATACTAAATAAATATATATATATAAAAATAATTGATTGCAACCCAACTGTTGTTGTTGAGCCTTGTCAAGGTATTATAGTCTCCAGGCAAACATTACTGAATCATGCCGAAAGTCTGCATGAGGAAGTGATTAATATTGATGTTTGGTTTGTGGCCATAAAAATTTTTGGTGATGTTTGTCTTTATTCTGTAGAAATATGTGAGCACTCATCAAAGGTTAAATAGCATAGTGCATAGTAACACCAAACCACGTGTTTTTGAAAGTAGGTCAGTGGCATCCCCCAGTTGAATTCATACCCATGAAGACCTCACAGCATATGGCTGTACCACTAAGATTATCATTCATCATCGTGTCATTTACCTCTCTCTCTCTCTCTCTCTCTCTCTCTTTCTGTCACTTACACACAGTTACAAACATACGAAACCGCTGTCAGGATGTGACAGCAGCATAGACGCACGTACATGTAGTTCTCAAAAGTAGCCACAACAGACACCATGTAGACACTGTAGAAAGCTGGATTTCCCTTTAAGGCTGCACTGAACATTGCAACCCACACTTCGGGCAGTGTGGTGAGGGTGGGTGGAAAAACATGCGCCGTCACAGGGGCTTCAACATGACACTCATTGAAGGTTATGACATTTGATGACAGAATATAGACAACACTGCCCAAATACCAACAATAAAGATATGTGCCTTTCTTTAAATCAAACAATCTCAGAACCAAGATGGAAAATACGATGCTGACAAAAAGTATTCACTGACTTCTAAATTTTTCATCTTAAACTCTGTGGTGGCTGTGAGAGCTGCAACTCATGAAAACACATGCAAATAGACAAAACACAAGCCAATTAAAACAAATTAAAACACCATCATCAATTTGACAACACATTCTCATTTTTGTTTGTCTATTATAATGAAGATGTCTTCTTAATTTGCTTGTGTTTTGTCTATTTGCATGTGTTTCTGTAAGCTCCAGTGTGTTTAACTCTCTCAGCCACTGTAGCACTCCACTGGTTGAATACATCAAAGTGTGTTTACAGCAGTGGCGGCTGCTGGTCCTATAAGGAGGGGAAGCTCATTTTCGGCCTACATCATAAAATGTGTCCGTTTATTTATATGTAAATTCGCAGAGTGACAGAAGAGAGTCGCCAAACACAACGCTAGTCGTTTTTAACAAAGACAAAGTCGCTGAGGATCAGTAACGTCTCCAGATCAACTCCGAACAACGGAATGAAAAACTTGAAAACTGCTCCGGTGGATGCTTATACTTCAAGATCGCTAATTCGCTCATTTCGCTGTCAATCAAAAAGGGACTCAGCCTCAGACAGATCATCCAATCATCATGCAGAAAACGAGCGTCCGGGCCAGCCCACTGCCCCATAGACCCCCAGAGACGCTGAGCGTCCGATGGGCGGGACAAAGCCCAGCATTTATCCAATGGCTCGGCGTCGACACTGTGGAAAGCACTGTGGCGCTGCGGGGATGAATGAGAAGGAAGTCGTGTCGGTTACCTGTGATAAGGAGCTGATTCTGAACAAAAGATGAACGTGTTCTAGCGCATATTTAGTCAATGAAATGTACATACAACAGTACATATTTGACCACTTATTTTGTTGACATTTTAGGGGAAGCTGAGCTTCCCTTGCAGTCTTAGAGCAATCGCCACTGGTTTATAGGTCTTGGGGAGTACAACTGAAAGAGTGGAAAAGTTGTCTTTCGTACCTCCGGAGGGATCTGTGTGAAATCTGATACACTTGAGGCAGCATTGGTTGGGGCTGCAGACTACAAATTTAAAAATGAATAAGTCTGGAGGTCTGGAGTTAGAAAGAAGTGAAGTTACCCGACTTCTGTCGCCCGCTCTTCACCTCTGCTTGAGGCTAGAGGCTCAAGCCTACATTAGCTACCATTACTATGACACATAACTCCGATTGAACGGTTGGTGGTCAAGTTCTGTTGTGGGTAGTGCAGGCGCCAGGTAATTCTGCTTTTGACAAATTTTTATACTTTTTGACCATCGTGAGACTGACTATGTAACAGGAGTGCAATGTTAAATAAGTGCAGTGCTCCAATCTAAGTAAATTGAATGGGTTTTTCTTACAATGATTAACATAATATGAAACTGAAGTTCAAAGTCAATTACAAGTATAAATGCCAAATTGGACAAAGGAACACTCCATGACAACAAGTCATCCAAACTTTTTCAACCCTCTGATACAACCTATAGGGGTGTCGCCTGAAACAGAACCCATGCTTACCAGACCTCAGTTGACATGACATAACATGATATAACCAATAATCAGCGTTGCCGTGGTTACCATAATAATGGTCATGGATTCGTTAGGTTTAGGCACAAAATCTACTTGGTTAGGGTAACTACTTGATTTGGGTTAAAATAAGTATTTACTCAACATCAGACAATCTTTGTTGTCATGGTTACAATAATAACAACAAACAGTCATGGATAATAGAAACAAGATAAACTACTGGTTTCAAATGGGAATTGAACGGCAATCTCCTGTGTAATGTTCCTGTGTTTTGTTGAAGCATCCATCCACCCCAACCTCTCCCTAATGTGGACTTTGTGTCTCTTCATACTATACTATATCACTTTTCCTTTTGCTCCTGTCATAATTACTACGGCCGCAAGATGTCACCTAACAACAAAACGTAACTATGAGTAATAAACCCACTGCTGCACTGTGGGTTCCTTTTTCACAGGAGGACAGTCTCCTCCAAGAAGAAACAAAGCAAAACAACAGCAATAGGTTTGTATGAATGTGATGTTTGCACTTTGCTGTGACAGTTTGATCTGCAATAATAGTTGTCTAGGACAAACACAGCTGTTGCCTTAAGTGTCTTTAACAAAAATGTAAATAACGCTATATTCTATAATCACATTTACTGGATTGAATAGCACGTATAAAAGTGGAAAATGCACCTGCAACCTGTTACAAATACAGATAGTTGAAAAAATATAAAAACCCAGTTTAAAATATAAAGATGTGTATATGCACAAAGATGCATGTTATCTATCATCAGCAGAGCTGGGGAGTAGTGGGCTACATGTAATTAAACTTGTAATTTAAACTAGAAGTTTAAATTTTGCAGTAACTTGCTGATAGTACAAACTACATTCATGCCCCCCTTTTTCCAAAATCCTGACCACTGCAAAGGCACACTGCAGTAATGCATTCGTCAGTCTAAAGCCAAGGGTGGGTGCTGCTCAGTGGTCACAGAGCTACATCATCATGGATAAACCTCCTCAATCTAAATCTGAAGAAAGAATCTCTACGGACAAACTTAAACAGTCATTTTATACAAAACCAAAGCTGATGTTCTTTGCACTTTCCCATGAATAGTTGTTTTAGTTTTTTTGTTTAGGTTATGACCTGTGAACACGTGGGCACTTTTCGCAATAACTCAATAGAGTGGCTTTTATTATATCTATATTTTTTTATATCTACGTAGCTTACTAAACTAGATTTCTCCATAAGGTAGTTTTGCCATAGCTCAGCTACATATAAAGGGCAGAGCTCATGCATGCACTGTGTATTTTTGAAACCGCACACTGACTTCCTTTGTCAGAGGCATTTACTGTAAGTATTTGCATGAACCATTTCCAGTTTATGTGAACTCTATGAAAGACATGCTCATTCTCAGTTAGTTTAATTGTAAAACAAGTTTATTTAGAAAATCTTTATCCACGCACTCACAGGGCACAGGGCAGAAAACATTGGTGTTGGATGCTGTACAATATGAGTCAGATACCAACTATTTCATACCTTTAAACAATGATGGAAAGTAAAGTACTTTTACTAAAGTACTGAGGTGCCCTTTTGAGAGTTATTTACTAGTTAGATTTGGCATTTTAAAAAAAGAGAATATAAACTTACACAAACAAATAATAAAATAAAATGCAACACATAAGCAAACTACAAAAAAATACATCACACTGTGATGAACTCAGTGGTTCCCAACATTTATATAAAAACTGTATCTGGTTGGGATTCTTCATTACATTTCAGATTTCTATGTTGTTACCAGCAAACTATACTAAAACTATACTTCTCAGATGGTTTAATTTAAATATCCAATATTTCACAAAAGAAAATCAAAATCATAGAAAAGTTTAAAAACAAATGGATCCACATGTTTTTTTTTCTTCTCTTTTTCTCTCACATTTATCTCGTGAGCCTTTGGAGGATGCCTAGGTTACTAACCATTGGACTCAACTATCTGACTATACAGTAAAATGCTACTTACATTACACGGATGCATCAGTTTTAAAAACAACAACAACAATAAAAAGAAAAGATTATAATACTATACTTCTGTATTTTTACTTGAGTAGGATTGTTGTATTGGAACTTTTACTTTGTCCACCATTGTTTTTAAATAAAAATATGAGTTAACTTATTTTCCTTAGAGTATTCCAACACAACAGCTGTTAACGGAATAAATGAGTTTTAACCAACTACTGCTTTTTCCATGTCGATCCTACTGTTCACATAGAGCCAGCCACCTGTGATTTTAAGCTTGTGTATCTGATTTCTCCACAAAACATAAATGAATGAAAAATAATGAGGGCAGACTTTCATAACTCCTCTGACTGTACTATTCTGGGGAAAGTCTCCAGTGAGATATAAACAACTTGAAAGTCTTCACATTTACAATATGAATCTTTCCAACGGTTGAAATGAAGACGTGAAAGGAAGTACTTCTCAGTGGGAAAAAGAGGCACATTTAACTCCATATGGGGAACTCCCTCAACCCCACATACTACTGAAAGCAAGTAGTTTTTTTTTTTTTTTTTTTTTTTTTTTTTACATTTACCATTTTCAGCTTAACAGACCTGTCAGTGGAAAACAACTGAAAAAACAAAACATGACAAGAATACAGACAAAAAGTATGAAGAAAATAAAATGTTTTTCTAAGGCTCTTCAGCAGTTCATAACAGTTTGAATGAGTGGCACCAATCGTTCTAACCTTTACTACAAAACCGTTCACATTGTATATTTATTCAGAAACTTGTCCTTTGCCCCATTAAACACTATCATATCATATAATGTCATAAGGCTTTAAAAAGCAGCAAAAATATGATTGTGTGTATATATTTATATATTTATATATATATATCTATATATAGATATATATAGATATGTATATCTATATATATATATGCATTTTAAAAAGAGTAACAAGTATATGAGGCATTTAGTGGCACGACCCCTGAGGTCATTATACAAAAATCTGAATATCCAAATTTGTAATAAATATTAAGGTTAAACTGAAAGTTAAGTATTGCCATTAAAATTATCTTACTGAAGAAGCTATAACAGCTTCAAAGCTGTTTTACTACTTCACTTTAAATTGATTTACAGTAAAATGAAAAATAGTGAGGTATGATACATACACATCTTTCAGATAAATCACCTGATATTCTATTATAACAGAACGAACAATGATCAAATATTGACCACACTGCAAAATGTGCATACAGCAAACACAGTACATATACGGTGAATTGTTTTTCTCACGTATTTCTAAGATGAAACCAACAATATAAGGAAAATGTGAGTGACATTATTCATGTACTGATTATCAGATCTAAAAGTTCACAGTATTAGTTGACACATTTATGTCAAGCAAAGTTTCACCTCAGGGCTCTGGATTCTGTTTGAGAGAGGACTGACTACCATCGCCAATCTCCTCAATCGGCCTCCGGCACAATGAGTCCTTTGCTGAAAGCAAACAATAAAGCACAATTAACAAAAATGTTCATGTTTACGATATATTGTATATCTACAATAACTATCCATATCATTAGCCTTTTTGTTCATTTAAAAAAGTATTGGGCACTTATGAGCCATTAAAAAAAGAATAAGAGTACATTCTTCTTCATTTGCTTTGCTAAAAGATAGATGAGATGATCAATACCACTTTCATTTGTGTATATGCTAAATTTGAAGCTACAGCTAGCAACTGGTTGCCTTACCTTAGCTTATTAACATTGTGTCTTGTTTGTTTAATCTGTACAAAAACTGAAGTATTAATGTATTATGTGTTGCGTCATTACTTGTCCTGGAGAAGTAACTTTCTGGAGTCCTGACAATCTCACAGTGATGACCTGACCCCAAGAAGTTACTGCACCTGGCCAAGTAATAGTCCAACATCTGATCCTCTATCATAATGGAATCATTTTTACACTTCAGTTTTTACATGAATTAAACATATAACATTTGAATTAGTGGGCTTTAGAAATGACTGTGTTTCGGACACAGTCAGACTAACTGCCCCCCCCCCCCATTTCCAGTCTTTGTGCTAAGCTAAGTTAACTGTGTGTGTTGGGACAGTGTATTTCCCAAAGTGTCATACTATTCCTTCACACCTAGAATCAGTTTACTTTTAATCCGGCAACATACTTTGTACTGCTGGTTTTCTCTGCACACAGGGAGTGATGTGCAGCTTGCAGGTCACAGCGGTCAGAACAAGCAGTCCAACAATTCCAAACATGAGGACAGCCAGGCCTGAACAAGACAAACAAGCTGCAAATTACTGTATATTATTTTTTTAATCTGAAGTTTTGTCATGAAAAGATAGCAACATAAGTTTTACCAATGTGGTTGCCTGTGCTTGAAGGGGGGTGCCGCATATCTCTGTTTTGCTTTGTGGTGAGTTTATGTCCTGGAAGAGCTGTGGTGGTGGTGGTGGTGGTGGTGGTAGTAGTGGTAGTATGTATATTCTGAGCTTGGGTCTCCTCATGTGGACTGTTGGATGGTAAGAATGTGATGTCGGGTGTAGTGATATCAGGGTTACTCTTCAACTCAATACAGATGACATCAGAGCTGCTGGTTCCAGGAATTTTCTCTCCTGATTTACATCTATGATGAAGGATAAAAGATAAGGCTGTAACAACAGTGACTGTTTCAGACATTGTTGAGATTACATTTAATATATGTGCAGCGTTTTAAGAACAATAGTATACAGAGGACATACTCTTTCCATTTTTGACAGGGTGAGTTGATACTTTGGCTGAAAAATCCTACTTCGCATTTTGAACATTCTGAAAAGTTAAAAAGAATTAATCATTAAAAAGGCAATGTCTGACCTACTGCATACAATATTGTGCGATCCCTCTACCTACTTCCATTTGTTAGTCCAAATCCAACATCACATTTGCAGGTAGAAGAATCGCTCCCCCAGGGAACAAAGCCTTCACGGCACTGACATTTTGTGTCTGTCTCTTTCGTGCACTTCTGTTCAATAGAACTCCCCCGATCTACAACAATTTAAAAAAAAAAAAAAAAAAATCTATTCATTAAATGCAGGTTGAGCATCAAAAACCAGCCTCTTCATGTGAGAACTGAAGTTGAAATTTGATGCAAAGTTTTGGCTCTATGAACTGATTCATTAGTGATTCTGTTGCTTCAACACTTACGTTCTTCACACATTGTACACGGTCTACATGATAAGGAATCATTTTCTTCGGGCTGGTAATATCCATCAGGACAGATTTTACAACCTGCCTTGCGACTCTGACTGTGGCCTTGATTTATTTCACAGTATGAAAAGAAAAAAATTACTTTAATCACAGTAACACACTTAAGCAAAGCTAAAAACAGTAGAATATTCTATGGCATTTTACAGATTGAGGAAGCAAACTACAGTGTAGTACTTGAAATTCATACTTTACCTTTTGGGCAAGGTCCAGCTTCCAAATTAACAAAGAGTTCATAAAAAGTTAAAGTTAATATGAGAAATTTGAGCAAAACCATGTTTGATACTTCGGTGCTGATGGGTGCTACCGTGCGTTTCCTTTGTGAGACACAACAGAGACTGAGAGCCAAGAAAGAGAATCACCACTTTTATATGCTGACGTGGGAAACCCACATCAGACTGAATCATATTTACAATTCACAAAGCCACTTATTTTTTTAACTGGAAACTTGTCATCAGATTTATAAACCCTTCAGTCTCCAGTCCTTGCATAATCATTCATGATATTTTATTTTTCTAATGCAAAATCAGGAACTTATACGAGATGAACTGGGAAACCTATATAATTGTGAAATATCAAGGGCAATATAGAAATGTAACTGACTTCTTTAAACTTAGACTTTCAGTCTAATCTCTCAGTCCGCCTGGCTGCACTTGGCGTTTGTCTAATTGTCATGGAGATAGAGATGGATTTGAGTTGAAGTCTTTTGTTTGTGGTTTTTCTAAGACACTGAATTATCATGGTTTCTACTTTCCTGCCACCATGAACGAATGTACTTTCTCACAGGCACCTTTTACGCTCAACTGAGCAATTAGTCAGTAATTGTTCAAACAGGCCTGAGATTTCCAGCTTCAACTTTTGTATTTTGATTATGGAACTGAACCAATCATTAAATGTGTGAGTTATTTTGATTAATGTGAAATAAATGATCACTTCAATTTTTTTTTAACATGCACTCTATTTGTTATAGTAACATCAAAACTGACAAAAGTGATAATCATTTTCCATCTGTGAAGTGGCTTACTCCATTATGAAAGTTTTTAAGGAAACAGAATTTTATTATCTATAAAGAAATACATCTTTAGAGCTATTTTGGTATGTTTATTAACCTTTATCTGGGCTTTTTTTTCTTCAGGACTTATAGGAAAATAGGTAAGATCTCTGTGGTTGAGTGTCGGAAACTATGCAGCTTTATGCTGTTTTGCCAGTAAGAACAAGAGATGGTACCTTTGCATGAGGAGTGAAAGAGCAGAAGGAAACAACCACATATTCTTGATCATTCTGCAAGATACAACCACACAAATGCTAAACGCTTGCTTCTTGAAAACGGATGCAGAAAGAACACCTCTGCTCAAGTTTTCGCTGGCTGCCATTCAGTGAAATTATGAAAAATATTTTAAATAGAGCATCACAAAATTAGTAGTTCATATTCAAACAGCTGCTTGTAAGCTTGATACAACATCATCATAAGTCAATTTAGCAGGTTCAGGAAGTGAAAGGTCATTTACAGCATTTGCAGACCTAGCTGTCATCATGCTGAAATGTAGTCAATTTGGTGAGTAAATCTCAAAGTAAATTTATATATGTGCCACGATGTTTAATGGTACAGAGAGCCATTTTTTGTCTCTGTCTGCCATCAGACAGTTTTAATTGCGCTATTATTTCTCTGGTTTCTAACAGTATGAGAGTTTGTTTTCACATAAACCCCCACTTATGTAGAAACCCTCTCTGAAGGGATTTTGCTCCAGCAACAAAGCTTCTAAAGTAAACAAACAAGACAACTTTCATAGCATGTCAGGGACGTGGAACTGTAGTGTCACACAAAGCAAGTTTCCTTCCTTTGGTCTTTGATAAGTACAAGTATCACAGCAAAGTAAAATTAGTCATTAGTAATCATTCATTGTGTTTATAGTTCAGCATAGGGTGCAGTCATGCTGACTCCAAAGCACCATATACATTACATATGCACCTTACACTGAACACACACACACACACACACACACACACACAATAAAAGTATAAATTACCCCACCCTAAGTGAAGAAGATGTACGCGCTCACACAATCTCTAGAAGAGCTCTAATCAGGCAACGTAAGTGCAAACATGTCTATTGTGGACTGGGGCTGTCACAATATTAGATTTTCACTAAATGATTATTGTGGCCAAAATAATTCATGATAATGATATTATTAAGATGTTGTATAGGGAGGTGGAAATAAAACAATCCAACTTGATAGTGAAAAGGCAACCACATGAAGTGATAAACAAAAGATCCAAAAGGCCTAACATCTGCCATCACAATATTATCATATGTGTATTATCAACACAATAGTAATATTTCATTTTTTAAATATCACGGTTATCGACAATCAATATATCGTATCACGCCCCTTTAGTGGACTAATGGTGTGTAGGGGCTTTAACACACTTCCTGCTGTATATGCTTTCACACAATCATACACTCATTACCAAAACCCAGAGAATCCCACACCCAGGCTGAGGTAATGTTTCTGTTTGTTCTCTGTGAGTAAAATCTAGATTACAAAAATCCTGAAAATGGTGTATAGTTTTTGTTCAGGTTCTGATAAATTTAAATAAGCCCAAATAACTTAGTATACAGTATGTGTGCCTACAAGACAATCAGTTTTGATTTATGAAAATAGTTTACATATATGATACTGATGGGTGCTACTGTGCATTTCCCTTGTGAGTAACCACAGAGACTGAGAGCCAAGAGAGAGAATCACCACTTTTATATGCTGACGGGAGAAGCCCATATAAGACTGAGTCAATTGTACCACTCTGGAAACGCAGTACAAACCTATTAAATGGATAGACGTTGAATCATGCCGTTTAAAAACATTTTTCTTTACTCTATCACTCGCTGACTGTATTTAATAGTGATCCCCACAATCCAGCACATGATTGCTTTTTTTTTCACACAAAGTTTCAAGGTGATCAAGCCTCTGCTCAGGATGTGCTGATTTATGCACACTTTTACAACAGCATAAGCAACAGTTTCTTGGAATAAAGACAGAAGCTGTGGTTAGTTCAACGTTTTATGATTATTGTGGGTGAGCAAAGCAAAAAGAAAATTTCAAAGTGAGAAAATCCCACAAACTGACATCAGAGAAAAGCCAACACTGCAATTAAACGGGTTATAATGCGAAAGTGCAGGTTATTTAACCTCATATCGATCTCTCATATTCCCTCAGGTTCATACTGATATCTCTTAAATGAAATATGAAACAAGCAACCTGTGGATTGAGGTAAATATTAAAACTAAAATAATATGCAACAGCTGCTCTTATTACATCATATAGTCCAGTCTGATTTAACCTTTTTAAATCCTTATCATAAAAACAGAATTAACAACTTCACACTAAATGTAGCTCCTAATGTGTTTCATGTTGAATCAGACTTTTATCACGAAAGAGCAATAAACTACATTAATTGGTTCTCCCATCCTTGCCTCCATTGTTATTGTAGTAAAAGAAGAAAGGATGAGACCAACCTGCCCTGTTGTAGGACTGAATTTACAGGACATTTATTTATTATTGTCAAATTGATGAAGATGTCTTTGCGTGTGTTTTAAGTTGCAGTGCCTTGAGCTCTCAGGGCCGCATAGTTACCTCACCACTGATATCATTCAACAAAAATATCACTTCAGTGATTCGGCAACAACAAAAACTCAGTTCATTTTATTCGGCGTCTCAAACTTGTGTTGTGTAACACTCTTCCCAAACAATCAATGTTTCAGTTCTATTCAATTCATTGTGTTACTTTATGTTTTTACCTTACAAGTGACTCATTTTCCCAATCAAATCGGATCTCTGACGGAGTAAACTCTAAAATTCTGACGCTGTCCGACTTATCTGCGGTACCAGGTAGTTGATTTCTTCAGGCAAACATGATGTAAGTGGATGAGGGTTCCTTTAGATTAGATTAGATTAACTTTATTAATCCCACAACTGGGAAATTCACTTACCACAGCAGAAAATAAACATCTATGGAATAAACATCCATGGAAATATACATCAAAAATACACCAAATATACACCAATATACACCCAATAAATACAATATACACAATATACTTACAGATTGTACATAGTGCCATGCGTGGTTCACCGACACCATTGTGTTTTTTGTCATCGATATTTAAATCAGAAATGGCACCAAAACTGCCCATTCATTGCATGAGGGCAGTGTTAAAAAGAGTGCAGAGTTCCTCTCAGCTCGGATTCTTCCCCTCCCCTTCCTGCTCAACCATCTGTGACAGGTGTTTTTTTGTTCCCCACCACTGACGTATTTTTTCAACCTAATATGATCATAATAGGCTTACATCATTTTTTTTTTTTTTTTTTTTTGTATAATGTTATTCATATGACTAGCCTGTGCCGAGAAATCTGATGTTGTGACTAGTTTTGCCGCTTTGTCTCATGGACACACAGGAAAGGTGAAAGTGAAACAGCCAACATGAAGTCCAGCTGCAAGTCACCCAAAATCCATAAAGGAACCTTCAGCTAAAATCCATGAACTGCAGCAGGAAATGAAAGTAAAAGTTCAACAGCAGCTGTTGAGTTCAAGATACTAATAAATAATAATCACAACATTCATAAACATTCATAGTCCATTCATTTGAAAGCAATTTTGACTGATAAAAGGCTTAATGTCACATATGTTATTCCTGTGCCCAAGGACAATTAACTCTATATTATCCATCCTAAGCTAATCACAGAGAATCCTCAAAATCGCCGTAGACAACACCACGGTCACTGACTCTGTTCTGTGTCAACAGTAGTGTATTCCTTTAAAATATCGATTAAATATGACAAATGAAAATGTTGAATGCACTTTTTAATTGAACCCCGACATTAAGAGCTATTGATTGCAAACGATGAACTAAAACAGTAGAAAACCATACTCTGGAAGTATAGACCTGCAAATGTCATATTCTAAAAAAAAAAAAAAAGGCTTGTTTTCATCAGTCAGGCTACTGAAGTTATATCACTGAAATTACTTTGAGCGACTGTAAGAAATGTGTTACCACACTAACCCCATAATGTAGAGTAGCTGTGTAGTGTACCGCCTAACAGGTCTCATCCAGATTTTAAACTGGACATAAGGTCATTTTGGCATGAAAAATTACACAAACATTTTATGGCCCTACAGCATCAGAGCCCCATTTATTGTAAAAAAAAAAAAAAAAGTAAACTTGGATGACATTGCACATTTTAAGTTTCTCACTTTGGTTTCTAACTTTAGAAGAGAGTGCTGCATGTTCACAAATATACACCAATATGTTCTGGGGCACAGGAATGAGAAATGTGAATTCTTAAAAAGGGTTGGATTCTCCTTCAAATGCACAATCCATGATTATGATATAGCGTTCCATCCTCAAAACATCTGGTGCAGAAAAATTATTCATCATTATAGAAAACTTTTGGCGATCTTATTCAAATGATCATGTAAACTTGAAAATGAAAATATAATGTTTACACACATATGTGTTCTAAGCTTACAGTGGACTTGACTTGATGAATATGAGCAAAGCAGGAGAAGCAGTCAGCAGGTTCCATTTCAAAGTATTTAATCTTTTGCTTGCAGTCAGTCAGGTGTGAGTGGTTACAGCTGAGTGGTTATATTTCTACAAATAAAATAAAGTGCACATACAGGTCAAATCATCAAATCGTCATAATCATATTATCTCGAATAAACAACAATGAACAATTCTAAATAAAAATATCAGTACATCAATATATTCTCACTCTATATATAATCACGTGAGAACAAACCAAGGAGATTAAATTTACTTAACAACAAAGTAAACATGACTTGAGAAAATACAATGAAATAAACTCACTCCACGCACTCAGGAACAAAGGTGAAATGATACAGGGAAGCAGCTCAGCTGAAGGGCAAACAGAGAATAAACTCAGGACTCAGAACAAGCAACATCCAATGTGTGAGGTGCCCAGTTAGAACATCTGTTCTCCTGCTGCTCTTTAGCCCAGCAGTGATGTGACCCCACTTCCCACAGTATGTGTTACTATTCTTTGGAAATTTATTCCCAATCAGTTGTGGGCTAGCGGGAAAAAACCGCTGTAGCCAATTGGTTTGTTCAAAACGCGCAACCTTTACTTTGAAGACGAGAGTTCTCTGTTTCCTGCTGTCGACTTCCTTGTTCAATTTTCATTGTACAAGTTGGATAATGGAGAAAACTGACGCTTTGGTGTGCTGAATTGAATTGCACGTCTTCATCCAGTGGTACAATAACACACGCCAATTATAACCAGCGTTTAGGCAGTATTGGCTGATAAAGAACGAGCTCACAAACGTCTACATACATTTGCACTTGCAAGGAATTAGGCAATACCCCGTAAACTTAAAGGGTTACTGCATTTTTCATTATACAACGTGGACAACTGCAGAAGAATTACACTTTATGCGCGGACCCTTAATGCTGTATTTCCTATTTATATTATTATGTGAAGCACTTTGTACACGAAATGTGCTGATGATGCAGCTTTAGTTTTATGGACTTTACTATGTTATTTCAATACCAAGCAATATTCAAAATATAACTATGACTAGTTTCATTAACATTGTGTTCCTGCAAGTAAAATGTAAAGTGTGTGTAGTTTTTAATAGGTCCACTAGATGGTGGTAATAGGAAACCGACTTGAAGTGTTTGTAAAATTAGAAGAAGAAACTACTCACGACTGCAAATTCTGTAATGCGACATGTCGAAAAACAAGCTGGATGAAATGCGGCACTACTGAGCAATACTTGATGTTGAGTTGTTGTTAAAAGAGAAACTGTCACATCAGGCTTCTACCCAGTAAGTGCAAAGCAGTCAACGCCATTTGGTGTACTACTAGTTTCCCCTTTAACGCTAGTTTCTACTGAAATAGGGGTTTAAATTTGGGGAAAAATCCAAATAATAACTGGGTTTTCCACTGTGAAACAAGGAACTACACTAACCGCAATCTGTTACAGCGGGTTTATCCACTGATCCTGCCCCAAAAAAAGCGATGCTGGTCACCGTTTTCTGCGCGCCGAGGGATCGCCCAGAAACCACCTTCGCCCTCGATGTGTCCCCAGAGCTGGAGCTGAGAGACTTTGTAGCACTTTGTGAACTGGAATCAGGAATCCCAGCTGGGGAAATTCAGGTTAGACCCAAGCTCGCTGTAGCCACAGAGCTAACCTAGCTAATGGCTAGCTAGCCGATTTGCTAGCATGAATCGGGCTTTTGCTGTTTTGACTAACGTGCTGTTGCGAAACTTGAGTTATCAACAACAGACAAAATTACCGACTTGTGTCCCTAACCGTCAATAACAGTTACAAAGTGTTGGCTTTGTCTGTAGGTAGCATTAACCTAACCGAAAGTCAACCTTACAACAAGCTAACTGTTGTCTAGTGGTTAACGGATGGACGGTTGTACTTAATATTACTTGAAGTTAATACATTTAACAAAGTTTGTACGCCGGCATCAGAACTAACGTCAGTTAACGGCTCTCTAACGTTACTCAAGAAACATGGTGCAGTTACCTTGACAGAGATTAAAGATTAGTGTTACTTCTCTGTACTGGATTGTACATACTAGCCATATGTGTATTTTTATTTATCTTTATTCAGCTTTGTTGTCCTTGTTTTTCCTATATGTCCACGTCTATGTCCTTGGACCTTGTTATTGTTGCTGTGTACTTTGTTTAAGTTCATTGAGAGCCACTAAAAAGTTGCCCAAAAAATCGTATTGCTTGAATAGCATAACACAATAGCATAACAGGCCAAGCTTCACTCCGTACAATTTTTATCTACATAATATGATTAATTGGAAGTATCAACAGGTTCTCAATCTTGTGACCCCTGTCTGGTAGAGGAACCTTAGGTGTTTTTTTTAAACTGTTTTAGTTCCTATTTGTTGTGTTTTGTCTTATTGCTTTTATTCTTTTTTGTGTAGTGTGTCAAATAACTAACACTTAAAAAACCTTGGGTTAAGGTAGTATTTGTAATCATAGGGTAGGAGAAATGTAAGGCTATCAGTTATTTTCATTAAATGTGAAAATATAATAGTGAAAATGCCCATTATTATTCCCTAAAGCCCAAGTTAACCAACTCAAAATGTTTTTTTTTAAGTCTATGAGTTAGCTCTCATAGAAAACCGGGAAACTAGCAAATATTCACATTTGAGATCTGAGATCTTACACTATTTTCGCACGTTCTTTAAATTAAATGTTTAACATAATCAGCAGGTTAATCAATGAGGAATATAAGTGTTTGCTGCAGCCCTAACATGTACATTGGTAACATGAACAGACTTCACAATCCAATGCATTACTACAGCCTTTGAAAACAGGCTTTGAAAATACCTCACTTCTCTTTCATTATTACTACAGTTTGGTATGTTATGAAATGTAGTTGTGGGCACGCTGGAAACAGAAAGTGAGAATGATAAGTTGCACAAATGTACTGACACATGACATTAGTCAAGTAGCTAGCAGTAATGTAACCTTGTAGATCTGTGTTAGAAGGCAATTGTTTCATCAGGTATCAGGTAATTGGATTGCCTAGACATTGAAACTGTATATTTCATTTAATTAAATGTTCTGTATTTTGCTGTGTCCAGATCACATATGTAGAACAGCCCCTCAAAGACCCCACTCGTGCCTTGGGGACATATGGTGTTAAGGATGGAGATGTGGTGGTTCTCAGGCAAGCTGACAGAAGGCCACCACCAACTCAGCCAGCCTTCCCAGGTAATGCACATGTTTATTATAGTTACACCAAACCTATCAAGGTTGCAATAGAAGGAGCTGGTGCTGGTATTCATAATGTTGTTTCACACACAAATACACACATCTAATTGATGCTGCTAGTTCTAGTTTGCAAGCTAGACCTGCAGGTTTTTTTTAATCATGGGAGGGGTTGCCAACAAAATCAAGATAAATCATTGAAAGTATGAGGAAAGTAAGAGCAATTTACAGGAAGTGAACACAAAGAAACACTATTGAAAAGACATAAAAGATTAATGTATCATCTATTTAGTAGGAAGAGTTTTAGATGCAGTATCCTAACATCTTTATCCTCTCTGCCCTTCAGGTCTGCCCCATATCGACTTTCGTTCTATCACAGTCCCAGGCACCTCTTCTTCAACCGGTCAGCGTGGTGCAATAAGGCCACAGCTACAGGCTCCGCAGCAGCAGCAGCAGCAACAACAACAACAACAGCAGCAGCAGCAGCAGCAGCCGCCACAACAACAGCAGCTGCAGCAGCCGCAGCAGTCGCAGCAGCCGCAGCAGTCGCAGCAGCCGCAGCAGTCACAGCAGCAGCGTCCTGCACAACCTTCCACGCCAATGGCCTTTCGCGGCTCCTCTCCTCAGGGGCTGGACGACCCTGCCTTACTCCAGCAGATGCTATTGTCTAATCCACATGAGCTTTCACTCCTGAAGGAGCGAAACCCACCACTTGCTGAGGCCCTTCTGAGTGGAGACTTGGGTAAGCGGAAAAAAACCAAAACATCCATAACAGGTCATGATTTGTGTTTATGGTCCTTTACTTTCAACAAGATATGAGTCGGTCACGTAAGTGTAACTGTCTGTTTCCTCAGAGCGTTTCACTAAAGTGCTGTTGGAGCAACAGCAGGATCGAGCCAGGAGAGAGCAAGAGAGAATCAGACTTCTGACTGCTGATCCTTTTGATCTGGAAGCCCAAGCAAAGATCGAGGAAGACATCAGGTATGGTCTAGAGACTGTGGAGTTTGTTTCTCACTCTGTTTCACTTGCCACTTGGTGGTTACGGTCAGAAGTTATGCTGAAATAATACGCAGTGCAATATTTGTGATTTACATGCATTTGACTGTATTTTCTAAGTGAATCAGAATGTAAGAAAGGAAAGCGACCTGTTCACTACATACAGGCAACATGTTTTCATTCTTGTGTCAAGTGTCTTACACTTGGATTTGTGGATATTCCAGGCAGCACAATGTGGAAGAAAACATGACCATTGCAATGGAGGAGGCCCCAGAAAGCTTTGGGCAGGTGGTTATGCTCTACATCAACTGCAAAGTCAATGGCCACCCTGTGAAAGCTTTTGTTGACTCAGGTAATGAGCATTAAATCCTGATCCAATATGTAGCTACAATGTTTTTGGGCCAAGAGTCAAAGTGGTACTAAAATGTTGGTGTGCTAGACAGTGGTTTCATTTCTGTGGTTCAACAGATATTAGTGTAGTGTAAATATCAGCAGTTATGTAACCCTCAATGTAGTCCTCTGTTAAGTCTTCGGTGACAGTTGGATTTGAACAATCATTTTCCTGTTTTGAACATTCTGTATGTCAGATAGTATCAGATGATGCGTTTTATTTCTTCTCTCCCACTATTGCAAAAATTGGAATGGAAAATTGGAAATTCGATTTAGTTTGGGCTTGTTTTACTGTTTTTTGAATGCATGTACTTGTGTGTATATCAACATTACAATTTTGTGACAAAAATGCAATCTTAATTTACTATGTATCAAAACCACCTTTGGTCATCACTTTTTTTCTTTTTGCTCAGGAAACATCATTAAAGTCTGCTTTACTTTTTATCAGTATCATTTACCTTATAATCACATTTTTAAACCTCATCGTGTTTTATTACTTCAGATTACGTACATTTCATAGAGCCTGACATTCCCTTTTTCTAGGAGCTCAGATGACCATCATGAGCCAAGCATGTGCCGAGCGCTGCAACATCATGCGGCTGGTGGACAGACGCTGGGCCGGGATCGCCAAGGGAGTGGGCACCCAGAAGATCATTGGCAGAGTTCATTTGGGTTGGTGACAGATTTTTTTAAAAGTGATTAAGGCAAGTCCAGACTAGTTCCTAGAAAAGTAAATGTTGAGATAGTTGAAGTTAGTACAATCGTTGGATGCCTTTGAGTCCACTTCCTATTCACTTCCAACCATAGCTATGGTTTGAAATATGTACTTTCAAATGATAATTGAACTTGTAGGATTTTGTACAGTTTGTGGTTATGAAATGTGGTAAGAAACATTATCAACGTTGGTTTAACTAAGTATTAAACCTATTGGAGAAGATGAATTCTTCTAATTCCCTGCAGATATCCACAAACTGGCTGAGTAAAGCTAAGTTTACCATTTAATTTACCGTTAAAACTGCAAACAAAGATATAAAATGCTGTCAGAGATTGTCATACTCTTGAGTATGTAGAGTGATTTTCCCAAAATTGATCTATTCCCTCAATGGCATCCATATGGAAGCCTCTACTTGACATTTCAGTGTAGATGAAATTGTGTTGTCCTGTTGCACTCATCTAGCTCAGGTCCAGATAGAGGGGGACTTCCTTCCTTGTTCTTTCTCCATTTTGGAGGACCAACCGATGGACATGCTGCTGGGCCTGGATATGCTGAAGAGACACCAGGTGTGAGCCCCTTTTTATCTGATCACTGAGTGCAATACAGTATGGGATTGGAAGGAGTTAAATAATACAAGGGTTTCCACTTTTTTGTTCTGTGTATACTACATGTACAAGAAAGAAGAAAAATGTACCAGGTTCAGTATTTGTCCTGTTTTTCTTGTAGTGTTCGATTGACCTGAAGAAGAGCGTGCTTCTAATAGGCACTACAGGCACTGAAACTCGCTTCCTGTCTGAGGCAGAGCTGCCAGAGTGTGCCCGACTGGCATATGGAGCAGAGGGGCGTGAAGACGCCCGTCCAGATGAGATAGCTGACAGAGAACTTGCAGAGGCACTTCAGAGGTCCATACAAGAAAGCGGTAAGAACTGCCTCCCATCTCTGCACTTCAGCCTGTTTTTCATTGAGCTTTTTCCAGCTCAGTTAGAACTACATGTGCATGTGCCACTTAAAGCTTCTTATTCTCAACCCCATTTATGCAGTCATCTGAATTTTCAGTCACATGATCATCTCATGTCATCACCACAGCAAAATACCTGTGCTTTAGAATAAGGTGAGATCAGGAAATTGAAAGCTTTCGGTCAAATATAAGAAAAGAAGATCAATGAGATCTTCACTGAAATCAAGCTTTTTGGGGCTTAAAGGGAAACATTCATGGTTTGAAACTGTATTTCTGTATCATAGTTATTGAGAAAACACCTCTTTAGTGCTTTTATCTCTATCTGACGGTAAATTGAGGTAATGCACCATTAGCGGGTATGCCACAGTGCAGCTTTCTCTGTGTCTTATAAAACCCTGTAGAGGATCTGTTTGAAAGTGTCCACCATTTTACTTCACTGCTGGTCAGTTCATGAACATAAGGATGTTCAGCCCATACCACCTGGTTTTTAGCAGCTCTTGGTGGGTATGATCCTCTGTTCACTTTGAAGAAAAGACTTAGCAGAAAGGAGCCATCAGTACTAATCAGCAGTACCAGGCATGTCTCATTGTCATGAGTTCAGTGTGGACTGTTAAATTTAGTCAGATTCTGTGTTGGACAATGGTGCAAATGGATCTCTGAAGGAGTTTGAGAACAGCACTTGAAGCCACCTACAAAGACAAACACAAAGGAATATCTGGTGCTAAAAAAAAACTGTGTTTTTTTTTTATATAATTTCATGGTCTGTGTAATGTACTGACTTGTAATAGTCAGTACATTACACAGACCATGAAATAAATAAAAAAAAAACAGCAAGATTATCACAGCAGCATCAGTACAAAATTGCATTGTAATTGTCACAGAAAAAGAAATTACTTTGACCTTTTCTCATAATTCTGATTTCTGTAAAAAAAAAAAAGAAACAAAAGAAACAAAAATCCAAAATGATGTCTTGCATGGATTATGCAAATGTGAGAAAGTAATTTCATAATCGTAAGATCTTAGTATTGCGCTTAAAGCGTCCTTTAATTGTTGATCTCAATTGAATTAGAGAAGTTACAGAGGAAACATTACTGGTGATGTACAGATTGCATTTAAATTACATTGTCAGAAAACTGCTTTGTCCAAGTTTACTTCCAGACATAATGTGCTTTTCATGTGTATGCTTGAACAGTGACTTAAAAAACCTGCAGTGTTGACATACTAATGATAATATCATCATTACTAAGAAACTTTAATAACTCCCGGTGTTTTAACTTACACAAAGCACATTAAATCAGGTGGCGTTAACATAGTCCTGTCACTCAAAAGGTAACGGATGTTATACAGTCACTTTCTTTATCCTCAGATTTGTGAGGAAGCTTTCTAATTATTATGAGATGATGGTCTCATAATTAAGAGTTTTCTAATTATTAAGAATTGTTTTTAATGTTACATGAAACTGTGAGACTGTTTGTATACTTGTACACTCCAACACAAACTTGTTATGAAGGCGATATAAATGTGTCAAAGAGTCAGTCACTGTTTATGTCTTGGTATCTATCTGTTATATCCCACAATATCTCTGAGTGTATTAGTGTTCATGGTAATATTGGGTTTTTTTAAGGACATTTCTTGGTTTATCAGGTATTTAATTTACTGGATTAATATGTGACAGACATTCTTGCCTGTTTTTTTTTTTTTTTCCAATAACAGTTTCTTAGTTGCTTTTTCGAGAAACGTTCCATAAGATGATTAATAGCAATACCGCAATATGAATTACACAGGCTTTGTAAAAATCAGAATGTATGTGCGAGATCTTTTGAATTTTGCTTTGCAACATTCAAGATGGTCAAAACATAGTCATGTGTTTCCCTTTAATGCTTTTCAAGGCTTACATTAACATTTGTGCAACTGCCATTGACACACCCAGTCAGACACACTGTTATTGCTTCCATTGGCCAGCCATGTCCTCTAATGGCTGCAGATTGCAAATGGAATTCAAACAGAAAGCAGCAGTAGAGTTGAGACGCCATGTTGTGGCATCAGTTGGCTGACGGTTATTATTATTATTTTATGATTGATTTTGATCAAACATTCTGAAGTGATCTGATTTGAGTATTCTACGGTTTAGTGATAGGCGATGTGATTACAGTGTGACCTCTCTATCAGGCCATAGGCTCAAGTTGTTTTTTGGATGACACTTTTCACATCTGTGTGTGTGAAAAGGCTGATAGGTTGGTGCATGCCCTGTGTGTGACTGCTAACTTTCTCCGTCCCTTTGCATGATGTGTGTGGTGTGTGCCCTAACCCCTGAGCAGGACAGCACTGATGCATTTGGAGACAGCTGGAGAGGGCCCTACCAACCAGGTACTGCAAATTCACAAGTCCATTGCCAGTGCTAAGTCCATTGCTATTTATTTCTTTTATTTTGCTCCTTTTTTGCTGCTGGATTGGTTAATTGATGTTGTACTTTCATTTTTACTTATTCATGTGTTTATTCTGACACATATAACTGTTAAAGAGGAACATGTAGCACAATTAACAAACAACGGATATTTAAGTATTTAAGAGTTTCAGTAGGGACATTTTTGTTTTGCGTTGTTTTTGAAAATGCACATGATTCAAAGTAGTGCTCCAGACAAGATTCATACACATTCCAGCTGTTTAATTCCCAGTTATATTTTCTCTCACAATAGACACTGCAGATGGACAAACTACCTCACCACAGCCCCCACCATTTACATTACCCAGAACCTTAGACCAAATGTCCTCATCCACCTCCCCCTCCCAAAACCCTTCCTCTGGCCAGCCCCAGACCCTGGATCGCTCTCAGTCTGCCCCGGCCGCCATGGAGCAGGCCTCAGCACCAGGGCAGTGCCAGGACCAACCTGGCTTTCAGGAGCTTCTTCGGCCTTCGACCCTAGCAGAGGCTGCTGGTTCTACAACCCATCAGGTCCAGCCTCACCCTCTGCCTGTCCATAGCAACTCTGAAGTGCCCCCTGTACCCAGTCCCTCAACAGACATCCTCCCCACACATACCCCTCCTGCAGACATGCCAACGTTATCCCAGTATCCAGAGGGTGAGGTACTTTGTACAGCCACAGAGGGTGATGCTGATTCATTTGAGGTAGTGAACAGCTCCATGCTCCCGCATCCAGAGGAACTTTCCCCCATTCAACCCATGGAGCAGGAGATGACTGAGTTTGACACAGCTGATACCACTGAAGCCTGTCCAAGTGTTACTAGCCAACCTGACTCGGTTGAAATGGAGTCCCCCACTACCTCCCACGGCGTGGTGACCTCGGAGAGGGACCAGCCTGAAGGAGAGCGCTGCTCCAGCTCCGACAGCATCCCCTCACTGGCAGCCGCTCTGATGGAGCTCCACGAGCTGCTAGTATCCAACAACCGACAAAACCACAGCACCTCCTGCTCCCCCTCACATCCGTTCATACAGGACACAGACGAAGTGGCCCCTGAGCCACGCACCCCAACACCCGAAAACACCCAGCCTACCCCATCTACTGCCATTACAGCTGGTGAAGAACCAAGCGATGCCAAAGCCAACCATGTTGCTGCTGTGTCTGATGAGGGACCATCTAAGTGTCTTGTGCCTGACTTGTCTGGCCAGGATGAACATCTTGGCGGAGATACAGCAGAGACTGTGGAGGAACAAGGGCCGCCACAGCATCCTGATTGCTCCAGGGAGAGGGGGGCAGATAGATGTGGGTTAGATGAAGCCAGTAACATCAGCATTTCCCAGACTAAGCAAGAGGTTCCTCCTGATCCTGCTGGGAACCTGGAGTTCAGGGAACCTCCTGAGGGGCAGCAGGGGCGAGGGGTTGCAGATGGACAAGCCTCTGGCAACAACACCCCAGACACTCTTGGCCTCCAGACTGAGCAGACTCTTCTCAGCCCTTTGTCTATGGCAGTGGGCTCACCTGAAGAAGTCTCTAGCACCTCATCCTCTTCTGTCCCCCCTCTTGCTCAGCCTCCCCAGCCTACATCTGCAGCCCCTCGTCTCCCTTCTCCGCATCCCTTTATAGAACAATTTCCAGCTGAGCACATCCAGAGAATCCAGGCAGCAGGCTTTTCTGCTAGGGAGGCTGCAGAGGCACTGGAACAAGCCCATGGGGTTGTGGAGCTAGCTCTGCTGGCACTACTAGCCCGCAGTATCACTGTGCCCACCTAGACTCATAACCACTCATGCGAGTCCCCAGCCTCCCAACTCAGCATCTGTCTTATTTATACCTTGTTACTGATCCAGATGTCTCAGTCCCTTTTTAGCAGGGAGCACGTATAAACACAGGGAAATGCTGTCTCTTGGTTTGTCATACAGAATATCCAAGATCAAACAGGACAACTGGTAATACTTTTCTGGATATAACAGATATGTGAGGTGTGTTTGCATGCAGATGTTTTGGGTGCCCACCCATTTCATTGGTTTTTAGAGATTTGGTATGATAGATTGATTTTCTCTTTGTTTTGTTGTCGCAACATTGACATATTATTAAATGCCCAGTGTGTGACTGGTTCTTTAAATATTGTTATAATTTCCCCTTTGATATCTCATGAAGTTATTATTGAGCGAGAGTATAATTTGTGGAGCATCGATGAAATAATCTCAGACTGGAGTAGCTGTTATTCTACTCCCCATGCCAGAATAACACCGTCTGGTCAGCTTTAGATCATTCAGCACAAATATGGATATTTGAAGCAATTTGCCAATTAAAAAAAATAAATAAATAAAAAATAAAAAGCATCATGTTGATTTTTGTTGATGTTTGTGGCCCCTTCAATTCACAAATCAGAACCCGATTATAAAGAAGCGACATTGTGGGAACTGCTGCAGTTTCCCAGGGTTGATCATTTTTGATCAAGTTTACAAATCATTTCTACAGTTACGTAGAAAACCCCTAAATTTGCAGCCATTATCACACTGAAATATCAAGTGAGCCACAAGTGTTTGTTGAAGTATGATCATAGATGGCTTTTTTTTTTTAAATCAGTATGTGTATAACAGAAGGTATCTTGTACTGTATGTATCATTCTCCACAGTTTGAAAGCTATGCCATGTGTAGATTTCAAAATTGTTTGTAGCTCCTGTTCAAAAAGTCCATTTTGTGTCAAACCATCATAGTGTGTGTGTGTTCATACCTTTAAAAACATCCATTTTCATTTTGTAATCTGTTCAAATATGGCCATTCACGACTGTCAAATGTTTTGTCAGTACGTCATATATCAAGGATTTTAATGGCTTTATTTGAGTCATATACCAACAATGTTCAGGCAGATTGAATTATTTACTTTTATCTTGTATGAAATTTTAAATTGCAAATAAAATGGAACTAGTATTTGTATACCATGTGTCATAAGTCATTTTCTAGACAAAAACACCATTCGATTCATTGCTTTGTCTTACATGATAGTAAACTGAATAGCTGATATAACAAAAAAAGCTATTTGAAATTCACCTCTGACTCCAGGAAATTGTGATGGAGTTTTCAGGCAATTACTTTATAGATGTCAGATAAATCAATAATGAAGATAATGATTTGTTGGAGTTGTGGCTCTCCTGTCATCTGTCTGAAACCTCAGTTTGTGTGAGCCAGTGTGAGAAAAGTCACACCTGATTCTAGTTTTTGTGATTGCTGCTTGAGGCTCAGACTGCACTTAACAGAGACTGATTAATCTGAGTGATTGCGAGGCAGGTGAAGGATGCTGCCGTGGATATACACAGTCACAGTTGCACTTTGGGGCAGAGTTTTCAAACGAAGTTTCGGTGACAGACTTGTGTGAGAGAACGGTCTCAGGCTGAAGCGTTATGGCCCAGTTTGATTGCAGAGAAGAGAACAGCTACTCTTTGAACAGTTGCGTCATCACTAATCAACACTCCTACTTTGGAAACAGTCATCTAGTAAATAATTTGACATCACAAATACCAGCCATGAAGACAAGAGAGCAGCTTTCTTCAGGGTTTCACACTCTGGAGAACAACAATGCACAGGATAGCGGAGGCCTTGAGGAGAGCAGAGACTCCCTGAACCAGCTTGAGGTTGGCAGGTAAGGACCACATAGTGCATCTACAAAAGTCAATGTTTTATTTTATGTAGGACTATGGCAGTAAAATATGTTTGTCCTGTTCTAGTTCTCCCATAGACATATCTTCTGCCATCAGGGCGGTGGCCTTAAAGAGCACATGGGATCTGGGGAAAATGCACTCAGTGCCAAAGTTTTCCTCAGTTCCTAGACTTGGAGAAGCCAACTCAACTTCCTTGTTCGATGAAGAGGACAAAAGTTCAGAAGGGTAAGAGAGGCTGTAAATCTGTAGTCTTTATAATCTGTACAGTTAACTAAATTTGGCTTTGCTTATTCAACCCAGGGTAGTAGATCCAGCTGAGGAGGAGGTGCCGAGTGTATCATTCCAGTCAAAGTACATCCACATTTGTAAGTTTACCTTTCTACTTGAGGCCTCTTGTCAGTCATTGGAAAGTATGTATAATTTATATCAATTTCAAGTACCCTGTCTTTCTCCCTTTGCTCTGCAGTCCCACTGTATCAGGACTACTTTCTGCAGGCGGTGAGGGATGATCTGCACAGACTCGACAAGAGTTTTGTGTCTCAACTGATAACACCCCAGTATCTTCAGGGTGTGCAGCCCCGTCTTATCACTGAATGCAGTTTCCCTCAAGTAAACCCTCCTGAAGCGTCTCCATCCTCACCTCCACCTCACCCTATTAAGGCGACTCCGTTTACCCTTTGGCAAGATCTAGATGAGGTGAAGGCATCTGGCCTCCTCAACAGCTTGACCACCAGAGAGATTCGCCTTCAGGAGGTGTGAAAAACTCTATATTTATCTGCTTGTCATTTTAGACATGAGTCTTAACTAATTTTGAGTGATATTGATAATATGAAATTATACTTTTTTTTTTTTTTTTTTTAAATGAACAAGACAGAAGTGTAGCAACGATATTTATTGCCCCTGTGACACTCATGCACACTACACAGCAGAAAAGCAGCTGTAGGGCTGAAAAATGGAGCGACGGCTTTACCATTTACCATAGTGTGATTAATCCTGTAAAGTTTGGCCTGAGGGTGGCACCTGAGAAAAGAACCTAAAATCAGAAGGTTTATTCTCTCAGACTCAAGAGTCAGTCTCAGCTTCCCATTGTCCTACCTGCTCACCTTGCTGAACCTTTTGTTAGCCTCATCATGCTGATGTGTGTTACAGCAGGATATTAAATATGATATAAAATATATCATGTAACCTCTTGTTCTACTGCAAACATTAGCTGGTGGATATTCTTGCAACAACTATGTTAGCATCTAACGTTTACCTCTAGCATTTATTTTTTAGCTTCTTAGCTTACATAAGCATCTTTGGTTTCATTTTTGTAGGATCAGAATTTAGCAAGTCACTTTTAGCCTGTTAGGTTAAAATGTTAGCATTGATATCAGCACAGTACAGGTATAGTTTATGGACTATACTTGTGAATGAAATATGTCTGGCATTTATATAGTTTTTTTTCTTCATTGTCAACAAGTCCCGTGAAATGACCAAAACCAACAGTCCTCTTGTTAATATGTTCCGACATCCCTGCTCTGTTTTTGATACTCGGCTCCCCAGCTGTTCAGTCCTATCTTGTGAAAACGGGTCACAAATACATTTTTCATTTTTATAAAATACTCAGTAACTGGTCACTAATTTTTAGGAATTGTTACTCAAACAGGAGTTAATAGTGCATTAGTTTGGGACTATTTAACAGCTGTAGATTAATACTCATTGCACATTATTAATAGTTTTGGAAAATGGAGGTTGTGAAGAGGAATGAACTATCAGGCTTTGATTATACACAGACGGTGCTTATTCGGACAAGTTCAGTGTTAGTTTTGGTTTTTCGTGGGACAAAAGATCACATGCCTTGTCTTGCGTTTGGTGTCACAGTGAGAACATCCTGGAAAAATAATTTTCTTGCTCACTCATTTTGTTCACTTCAAGTCGATGTTTGAGTTAATCGGATCTGAAGCGTCTTACTTGAGGAGCCTTGGAGTTGCTGTCAATCATTTCCATGCATCAAAGGCTCTGAAACGGACCCTTTCCCAAATGGAGCATCACATTTTGTTTTCCAACCTTCCTCGAGTCATGGCAGCCAGTGAAAAGTGAGAGCTCCACATACACTACTGCTTCTGTTTTTGAACTGGCTGTGATGATGTTGATGCTGAGCTGGTGTCCTGCCTCTTCTAGGTTTCTCATGGATCTGGAAATGCGACTGGGAGAGAGTGTGTTAATGTCTCAGGTTGGAGACGTTGTGCTCCAGCACTGCCCAGAGTTTCACACTCTCTATGTGCCATATGTGACTAACATGATGTACCAGGAAGCCCTTATCAACCAGCTGCTGTAAGTCCCTGTTCTGTGCTCAACACCACTGATGGTACTCCACATCACCAAATTCTTCATAAGCCATATTCAGTCACATCTTCTTTTTCAAGGCAGCAGAACAGAGACTTTCTGTCTTTGCTCAAGAAGCTTGAGAGTGACCCAGTGTGTCAAAGACAAAGCCTCAAGTCATTCCTTGTCCTTCCCTTCCAGAGAATTACTCGCATTAAACTTCTGCTTGAGGTAGCCATCTGATTAGAGTTCAAAAGAAATTCAACTTGGTCCACAATGTTTCCCAAAGTCAGAAGTTGTTTTTGTGTGGGTTTTTTCTTTCATTTCAGAACATCCTGAAACTGACTGAACCAGACTCTGACTCAGTTTCAAATCTTGAAAAAACAATAGAAGCCATTCATGAGGTAATACTGTTTTTTACTTTCAAGTGTTCAGATCTGTACATTCATGCTCAGACGGATGTGAACAGAGGAATGAGATGACTAAGAATGATGTGGTAATGCAAATTTTAGCTTAAAAAAAAAAAAAAAAAAAAGCTGTGAATAAACATGACTTGCCTCTTAATGGAACGCTAACTCTAAAATTAAATGTGGTATCACTATGGTATTTGAGTATTTCAGTTTTATGCTATTTCTTTAAAGTTCAGAGGCATTTCTTTTTAATGTCTTTTGAAAATATCAGTTGCTATTTACTTTGCAGGTTCAGATTAATACTTTGAAATCTAATCAAATAAATTATGCATTATTAGATGTTAAGATAACATCAGATTTAATTTATCTACAGGAGAGATTACACAAGCAAACCAGCAGTATATGAATTCAAACTAAGCCCACCTTTCAGCAGTTGTAACACGATGTACACATTAATGTATTAATAATTATAATCCAATAACGTACATTATTCTGAAGTGTTCCATTCTGCATGATGAGTACTTTTACTGGTACTTTAGGTATATTTTGATGCTAATACTTCTGTACTTGTAACAGTGTTTCTACACTGTGGTGTTGCTAAAAGATCACAGGACTTCTTCCACCACTTCTTTGCCCTCACAGATGGTGGCCGAGTGCGACAAGGGTGTCCGAAAACTGAAACAAATTGAGGAGCTGGTCTGCCTGGAAATGCTGCTGGATTTTGGTGAAGTGAAGGTGACAAATTGCCTTTTTTTCCCCTCCCACTGTAAGATTTCTAATAGACACGAAAACAGACTTGATTCTGTAATGTAACCTGCAGATGGCAGTAACCTCTAACAGACTGCCTCCTTCTCTATCCAGTCAGTTCCTCTGGTCGTAAGTGGGCGTTTTCTGGTGCACCAGGGTCCCATGAGACAGCTGACTGTGGCAGGGACTTACAACTCCAGAACGTCATTCATCGACGTCTACCTCCATCTCTTCAATGACCTTCTGATCATCTCTTTGAAAAAGTACTTGATAAATGGGGGAATTACTAATATTACTTTTCATTTTTAACACATTAAAAGCAAAGCTGCATTTTCTAACAAAAAATCAAAAAGTAAATTGCTTACTTCTGCGGTCTGACCAGCTGCAAGACAAAATGTTTTAATTTTATATTGATAGGACTTGAATCAAAATTCTGTTAATTTCAGTCTTATTTGGGAATACCCTAAACTGTTGGTCATTAAACTGTTTTCACTCTCCATCATGTTCAGGGATCAACGGTTTATAGTTGTGGATCATGCTAAATTCCCCACACACGTGCGCATCGAGCATCTGAAGACTGAAGTCTTGGGTTTACCCCCAGACTCCTTCCTGCTGCATCTCTCTCAAAGTCAAACAGGACATCCGACCGCCATGATACTTGTTACTTACACAAGGTAAGAGAAGCATGTCCTCTGTTCTTAATGACTCATAAATCTCCATTAGCAGCCAGTCCTGCATCTGTGATGCCTGCTGTTTATTTTATTTTTTACTGCAGGTCAGATAAAGAGGCTTGGAAGAAGGTGCTGTTGAGTAAACCCTGAGGGGAACATGATGATTTTAATTTTCTACATCCAACTTGGGTTGTTTTTAACTTGTCCATTAATGTATGCACTTTGATAACTAACAAAACTTTAATGTTCTTCACTCTAATATTTATCTTAACTAACCTGCACTAATGTTCTTGATAAAGGTACTCTACAGTTCTACACACAAAGCACTCAAACATGCACAGAAATCATCACAATTAGACACACAGCAAGTGAGGGGATACTTTTTATTACTGGGGATATTTTTTTTTTTTTTTTTTTCACTTGTATCAAATACTGACCTTTTTATTTCCTAATTAATGAAAAATAAAAAGATTTTCTGACCTTTATCATATCAGCCTGATGCAACAGAAATGTCTATACCTGTCTATATATAAAGATGCTAATAAGAATTATTTTGACAATATTCTAACTCCTAAATGAACAACTTTTTTTGAGTACTGGTGGACAAAACAAAACATGATAAAACAAGAGGCACTTTGTGTTCATTTCTCCCAACTAAACTATGCTAACGACTGCTGAATATCTCACAATCTTTAAGACCGGGCAGTAATAGCATTCCAACTTCATCACATTAATGTATAACCACAATCCCAGACAACATCTGGTCTTATATCATGATGTTGACAATAGGATGGGCCAATTTTAAGACCTTTCAGATCAGTCCATTCATCTCTACAGCAGCTTCCTCGTCTCATCCTGAGGGATCTGAGGCTCTCCCAGACCAGCTGCTAAGTGCAGTCCCTCAAAGGAAGACAGTCGGGGTTGACACTACGTAGAGTCCAGTTCACCTCCGATCTCCTTAAAATCATGCTTAGTGTTAAATTACAGTCTCTTTCTCCTGCTGTGAATGGTGCCTGGCTGATCCAGCTGTAACACAGTCCTGATGCCACAGCTGCTCTGCCAGGCAGTTGAGGAGTGGGGCTACGTCACCCAGCCCATCACTGACCTCCCCTCCCATTCGCAGCAGCGGTAAACTCCATGTCTCCTGGAAGTCCCTCACGTCTCTCTCTGCCACATCACAGTGCATGAAGAGATCAAATCTGAACAAAGCGTTAAGGACTATTGCCTGTCTGCATAGTGATACAGCCAAAAAAAAAAAAAATTGGGATGATTAGCATGTTTTTAGCTGCATACTCAGTATCAGAATTTATATAATAGTGTCAGAATTAAGTCATACATGCATATTAAATTAGCTGGTGACAAAAGTTACTTTATTGAGATTTAAGTTTTGATTGGAACTGTTTCATAAAGTCAACATACAAGTTTTTAAAAAAAGAACACAAAAGGGATACTTGGTGCCAACCACCAGTTTCACAACTCGGCCCACAGGTGGCCCGGTCCACTTGGCAATTTGATTTGCCAGATCGTCAAATGATGTCCTGTCAGTGAAGGAGAACAGGAAAAGGACAGCATCCACCTGCTCCTTGCAGGACTGGGAGACACGGGACAGTGATTTGACAAAATCTGTTAGATTGCTAGTATTTTTATCCACAGTATAATAATACAAAGTGAACACAGTGCCTGTTCTGTTTCTCATTAGTTCACAACTCGGTACAGGAGTTATAAAAACTAAAACTATATTTCATACATACTGGCAGCAGATGGTCAAATCTACGCAGGGCGTTCTCTCCACAGTCCCACAGCTGTAGACGAAAGAAAAGCACTCTGCCACTCTCTCTCAGCTTTACCGGCCAATACACCACTCTTGTCTCAATACCTTCAAAAACAGAAGATAAACAAATATTAGTGGGACATCATTTAAAAACTCTTTAAAAAGTGTTTTTAGTTGTATTATTTAACGTTCAGCTGAGTGACACTGATTCTGTTCCCACTCAGGAAACCATCTGTGTTTGTAACAGACCAATAATCATTCCTTTGGTGGATATTTTAAATTTTGTTGGAAAGTCAGAAATACATTTTGATGAGTTGGCTCCCTCGCTGCAGGTTGTAGTCTTTAACTAACATGGGCAAACAGATGCTATCAGCATGTTGTGCTTCATCAGTATAGAGCAGGGACTTACCTGTTGTTTCGTAGTGCACATTAGGAACATTCAAGCCGGCGAGACGCGCAGCAAGAGCAGTTTTCCCAACTCCACTCTTGCCAGAGATGAAGATCTTATAATGAACTGTGTCCACAGCCACATGTGGGGGCATCACTGGAGATTCCAACAGTCCTGTAAAACAGGTTTTAAAAGGACCACCAGTATTTCGGTAGTCAGTAGCTATGTAAATGTATTCTCATACTGTCTGTGATTAAGCTCTCTTTTAGTCTCTAAATATAGATTATTGCCACCAAGGAAATTACTGAACCAACAGCAGAGACAATTAAAGTCAGTCAAAAGTTTCACAATTACACAAAGTAATTGGCTATTAAGCTTTACTTTTGGCTTCAAAATAGTCTCTGGTTACTTAGCCTTTTATGGTAAATTCTTGTGAACTGAATTATGTCATACCTTTTTAATTTTTTTCAGTTCTGGTTCTGTGCTGACAGTGTTTGAAATGTGATATTTTTTATGATTTCATGTTTAAACAGTCAACTAAAGTTGCAACCTAACAGGTCATTTTCTTTACCTTTTCCTCCTTACATAACCTCAAACTCAAACATAAGTTGCAGAACATTATTTCTATAGCCTCGTAAGACGACTTAGTGTTTACAAATACTAACTCTCTTTCCCTACATCTAAAAGTCATAATAACAAAAGCAACTTCATGTACTCTGCATGTATCTGTACACCACAAACAGTAACCTGGGAGAGGTTCACTTTATGGACACCTTCTCTGGTAGGGATAGTGTGATTTCAACTAGAAAATGCATATTTATCTTCCGGCCACATTTTGTGACTGATTTCTAATAAGGGACTCGTAGCTCAGATGATGATAGAAACGATAAATGTTTCTGTTAACTCTGAATAAAGGTTTTCTTAGTCACAAAAAAGTTACTTTGGAGCAAATTCACTGAAATACTGTTGCATAATCAAGCCCTGGTTACACTATTCATCAGGGGTGGAGGAAAAATTCAGATCCTTTACTTACAAATATGAATACCATGCGTACTTAAAGTATTGAGAGTAAAAATATTCAATGTAGAAAATGCCTGCTGTGACTGCTATACTATTTTACTATATAGTTTATAGTTTAGATTATTATTACTCTGTATGTGTAAACAGCATTTTAATGTTGCATCTGGTTGAGGTGGAGCTGACTTCTAAGTATTTCATATAAGGCTGCAACTGGTCATCATTTTCTTTATGGATTAATCTGTTGAACTAGAAAATAATAACAAATGCACATCACATTTACCCCAAGCCCAAGGTAACACCCTCATATGTCTTATTTTGTCAACCAATAGTGTTGTATTTATATTTATTAAAATAATGAAAAGAAAGCAGCAAGTCCTCACATTTAATCACAATTAATCAACTCATGATTTCAGCTCTGTGTGTATTCTGTTAAATAGTTCATTCTTTAACAAAGCTTCATATTTTATAAGCTCTACATATGTTTTGTATGTAAAATCTAAGTAACTAAAACTTGTTGGAGCTGCAGTGAAGAAGAAATTTAAAGTAGCATGAAAACAAAATACTCAGGCAAAGTAAACAAAATGTGTATTCAAGTACAGAACTTGAGTAAATGTACTTTCTTCACTGTATTGCATTTAAATACGGGGATAACACTGTAATTCACCCAAAATTATTTTTCATACCAAAGTTCTTGCGTCTTTTCTTGTGTAGGATCTTGCTGAAATATTCTTTGCTGTCTTTACATCGATGCCAGTCAGCTACTACGACTGATCCGGGAGGAGGAACTTCTGCCATGTTGGTTATGTGGCTAACTGAGGTAGCATCACAGGGAGGTCAGTTTGGTCCGAGAAAAGACAGACACTCGGTTCCTTGTAGCGGCAGTAGACAGTATTTGAAAGTAATGTTAGTGTCAAAACATTTCAGCCAGTCTTACTGGCTATAAAGCGCTTTAATGACAACAGCCGTGGACGTCAATTAGCATTTTAAGTTTCAGTTGTAGCCACCTGATAAACACTTCCGTAAACTAAAACGTCCCTTGACAACCGCTGCCGTCACTTCCGTTCGTTCGTTATGCTGCCTTCAGGTGCCTCAAAAAGTTGCCAATTGCGTCTTTATCTGGCACTCAACTGTTGTTTTTGGACAAAAATAGGACATTTAATAGAATTACAGCTATTAGTACACTTAAGACAGAGAGTTTTGCAGATTAGCCCTACATTTTTCTGCGCCCAGTGTATTGGCATATAGGTCCCAGAAGTAATTTTTTTGTTTCTATACAATATAATTAACCTGCGATATAGGAAAAGCCCAAAGGGTTGTTTAAAAAAACTTATTGTTGTTCTGAACTTATTTCCAAAATAAAAGACGTCTAATCTAATCATCTGGATTAAAAAATATCTTTAACCCGCTCTCTAAATTGTGACTGGCTGCCATCTTTGTTTTGATGTGGAAATAGGGTCACAACCTGGGTAATAGATTAAAAATCTTTTTTCTTTTTTTATCATGCAGCGGATCAGTGTTTTTGAACGACTGGCTGGGGTTTTCAAACGTCCCCTTTTAACTACCTTTATATAATAATAATAATTATTATTATCTCATTATCAGAGAAACAAATAGTTACCTCTGTGACCCAATTGAGGCTAGCAGCACACGTGCTAATAATTTAATCTAGTAATACAAGATGTGGCTTTATTTCGTCAATTGGGACAGGTTTCTTTGCCATCCATTGTTGTTTCTTAAATATTACACCAAGGTAACACTTTTTAAAATAGTATTTGCGGTGTTGGTGGGTTGAAGTGCACTGGATGAGGTTTCTCATATTTCCGACAGTCACTGAATGGTACATTGTGTGATTCTTTTAACGGCCGCTAGATGACGCTAAAGTCTGCCATTTCACAGGAGGGTCTCTGAGTAGTTTAGTGCTGAGAATTAAAAGACAGCTTGATAATTTGTTATATGTTGAATGCAGAGACAGAAGTAGTTCTAAAATACCCTGTGAGATCTGACAGTCAAGACCCCACTGCTCTCCATGGTCATGGTCACAGACATGGGGTCCACATCTGATGGTAGTTCACATCGGTGGGAAAATGTATTTGTGACTGTGCCATCTTCTCCAAGCTGCACGGCAAAAAACAAATGTTATAAGAACTAAGAAGGAAGGGATAGTGTTATTTTACACTTTATAGACCAGGGGTGGTATTCAAACAATGACAGAAGTCATAAATCACAGGTAGGACATAACATTTGTAAAACTTCTAAACTCCCTAAACCCTTTGTGCTACAGTTAAAGTCTACACTTTTTCTAAATTACAGTTTAAGTAGAATTTCAGCCTAGATTCAAATTTTTATAATTTAACTAAAAGTATTTCAGACATTGAGAAGTTCTGTAATCCAGCCACTAATCCATTAACCCACTCTTTTACAGTCATATTATTCTTTTAAATGCTGCTTTTCATCCACTGTGACATTTCAGGTTGTGAACAATAATCTGCCATCCCATACTCCCAATACTACTTTTTAAATTCTGCATGAATGCGTCACTCAGCTGTCTAATAACTCACTCCTCCAAAAGCATTATCTGTGCTGTTTTGCAGTTATTGTAAAAATTACATCTGACATTTTTCACACCAGGAGCGACTTCATGGCTCACCTTCTCAGCATGGACCTCTATCAGGTTGTTTGAGGATGTGATGATAACATCCTCCAGAGAAAATTCACTCACATCGACTGTGAACTGGAATATGTCTCCAATCGCCTGGATCTTCCCCGTAGGATATGAATGTCCTGCAACAGTCATTTATAGCTTGTAAAATACATACTGTACATTCAAGCCAAGATTTGAGTCCTTACTGATTAGATCTTTCTCAAATCACACATCTGTGCCAATCTTTGCTTAGCTGACCTGTAAATTTGTGTTCTTTGGTGCTCTGCTGAGGTTTTGATCCTGAATCTTCAGAGTAAATAGCTCGACCTTTCTCCATACAGGCTGAGGAAATGAATTGTCTCTTTGTCGACTGTATCTACAATCTAAGAGAGGTAATTCTAATCTAGTGAATTCTCCCTTGTCTCTGATAAAAGGGTCACTGTATATGAGTCTTTTATAGGCTACTTGGAGCTTGCGGGTGCCACGGGGTGCGGGTGTAGCTGGTTCCATGAATGATTCAGATGGACTGGAAAATGACACAGATCGTAGATATTCAGTGTGTCAGAACTGTTGTTGAACTGTTGTTAAGGGGTCCAAAATGTCTTGCCGCACCCCTGACAGAGAGCCTATGGGTCTTGGTGTTTGTGTGTGAGAAAGGGTGTGAAGGAATAAGCTATAATTATCAAGTGTGATATTGAATGAGCTCTCATTCTCAACTTTGAGCCAAGAAATGCAACAATATGACACAACGAAGTAACTTTTAGATAATAAGTTGGGCTTTTTTTTTTTTAAGGCTTTTTAAGGTGGAGGTGTCTCTAAAATGACACTGTATCCATGAATGTCTGGTGAAAACTTTACACAGGCGGGGATTTAATATGTCTGAGTGGCAGTGGTATGATGGAGCAGAGTTGTGTGTACGTGTGACATTCTGCTCCACTTTGGCAAAGTCACTGAGGTTAATCAACTCCATCTGGACGACAGGCGTCACCAAAACAAGCTCCGTGAGGCTGTACTGCTGAGCATAACGAAAGCTGTGAGATAAAAGTTGAGGTGTAACATTTGTTTTAGACTTTCAGCAGTCGTGGTAAATGTATGCAGTAGTTGGCCAGAGGGTGGTGTCAGAATAAAGATATTTGTCAAGTACAGTACAGTTGTGATCATAAAAGTGTTAAGAGGTATGTGTAGCAGTATTACATGGTGTATTTGTGTGAGGATGATGTAAGAGTTTATTTGTAAGATAGCAAGAGAAATGTAAGAAATACTGCCCACATCTTTTCAGAACATTTAGGCAGTACGTGTTTATAAGACCTATTTATGATTTGTACTGGTTGTCATTTTTGTTCAGTTTAAACATGATTATAGTCATAGTTATATGTATATCTATATATCTTAGTTTAGTGTGTTAGCATTTTAATTGTTAATAAACACAACGTAAAGGAATGGCAGTACTCTTTAAGGTAGTTTGTTGAGTATTGGAGAAACTGAAATTTGACATGATTGCATCAGATGAAAAATTAAGGGATCTGTAAAGTTTACAATCCATCCAGAGGTTGTAGAGGTATTTCCCTGTTTTACAAATGTCAGCCTCATGGTGGCACTAGAGGTAAAGACAGGGGATTACCAAAGTCTCTGGGGACCATGAATGTCCGTGTAAAATTTCATGACAGTCCATCAAATTCTTGTTAAGATATTTAAGTGCTGAACGATTGACAAAGTGACATTGCCATTCATAGAGCCATATACTAACATGGCTAAAAAAGCAAAAAACAAATACACATTGACGACTGCTGAGGATAGGAAAGTGACCCAGTCACAGCCAACACTGATTTTATTTAAACACAAAAAAAGCACAGTCAAACTGGCAAACATGGGCCAGTTATCAGTTAGCTCTCATTTAACAAATGACATAAATATAAAATAAAATAAATATTAAATAAAAATGGACAGGTGAATTAAGACGTAGTGTAAACAAATGATATGTGGAAAATGTATCATGTGATACAGAGAGTTACTACAAAACATACGAATGTGTGATCTTTTGCCCTGAGTGGAACATTTATTCCAAATGTAAAAGCAAGTCTTGTTGATCACAAAAAATGTAGCAAAAACAAACTGATTTAAGGATCCAGAAACACTGGCAGGATAAAGTGAGTGCTTGGGAGAAAAAGCCCTTAATCATAAAGAGCTATAAATGTTTCAGTCATTCAGTAAATATAAAGCCAAGTACTCACATTGTCTCTCATTTATTAACTACATCACATGACTTGTTTATATTCAACATATGAAACATTTTGTACATAAAGATAAATTATTCCTCTTCTGTTATCATAAAGTACATAAGTGTTTTCAATCTCAGTCCTTTCTGAGTGGCTTGGGGGATCCTCTTCAGTCATGCCACACTGTGCCAAAGAAAAACACAATCCTGCAGAGTAGCTCAGTTTCATCCCCCCACTTCAGTCCTCTTTCTCCATGAGTGAAATGGCATGGTCGGTCAGTGCTCTTTGATTTGGAGGAATGCTTAGATCACACTGCAAACACGCTGAGGGAGCTGGTCTCGTCTTTCAGGCCCAGGATGCTGTAGGCTATCCTCTTCATGTGACCGGGCAGCCGCACTCCAATATTCCTGATGTCTCTGAAAGGAAATGATAAATTACACTGTTTTTTAGTGTGCTAAAAATAATATGGACTTTGTTTTGGGTACTTGCACCCCTGAAAATATTGTGAAGTAGTTCATAAAGCGAGTGGCTGCATAAATGGTTAAAATAAGTAGCTAAAAGTAATTAATAAACAGCTGAAATAGTAAAATAAAAAATTAGATACATTGTTGAATGATTGACTTGGCCATTCATTTGTATGGAAACATGATCACTTTATACAATGTAGAGTGTTAAAAGGCTGGAATGACTGCTGGAGAAGTTAGAGTAGAAGAGAATGAGAGGAATGATGTGGGCTGAGGCGGTGGGGTATTCCTGCATCACAAACAGGATAACAAATGTTCAAGCTGAGAGCTCAATACATTCTGTGTTACTACGAAATGTGGCATGGTGCCAGATACATCAGTGCAGCTGCACCTGTGCCATGTGTGCACTTACTCATGCCTCAAGGCGAGCACCTGCTCCATGGTCGTGATCCCTGCGCGAGTGAAGCTTTCGTTGTACTGGCTCATTTTGATGGACTCCAGCCACTCGGGCACCGACCTGAACATGGTGCCGTCACAGCCGCTGGTGCTCGGTAGGCGGATGGAAACACTGTAAGAAACAATGTATAATTAGATTACTCATTACCGTTTACTGCTGCTTTATGTACACTGTGCTCATGTGATGATGTTTGAACAAGAGAGAACCAGTTTTACCGTCAACATACTGTAGACCAGACAGTTACAGAATGTTTCAATGACTAATAACTGCTCCAGTTAAAGAGAAAGCGGAAGTAAAACGGCAAATTGTCGTTTTTACACTTTGATTTTTTTTCTCCAGATTAAACAAACAAGATGTAATGTATTAATACTTTGTAATCAAATTTTAAACGTCTATAAAAAAAAAATAGCATTCATACCGTGGATCAAAGTCAGCTATGGTTTTCAGAGACTCAGGGCTTCGGAGAAGTTTGTCCAAAATGTTGACAATGTCTGAGAAGCGAGGTCGTTTGGAGCGGTCTTGCTGCCAACACTGGAGCATGAGCTGGTAGATAGCGGACGGGCAGTCCATCGGAGCAGGAAGCCTGAAGGCCTCGTTGATCGCCTTCATGACCTGAGAAAGAGACCAGGGCAGAGTGAAGGCAGTGCTTAGATTTAAATTATAATAATAACTGAAGTGACTGACAAAGAGTTTGCATTGGCAGCAGTCCAAAAAAGTGCTGTATTCGTATGTTGATGTTAACATCTAATTTGAAAGAGGATGGTGGGAAACTACATAGGATCAGTCAACTTTCAATCACCACCTACCCTGCGCACAGTCTCAGTGGTAATATACATTAAAGTTTGACCTACACAGGCCAAAACAATCCCTCATCTCAACCATAAGAGTTGGAAAGAAGATCTGACAGATGAAATATACCTCATGGTTGCTCATGTCCCAGTAGGGCCGTTCTCCAAATGCCATGACTTCCCACATGACGATGCCGAAGCTCCACACGTCGCTGGCTGAAGTGAATTTCCTGTAAGCGATGGCCTCAGGGGCGGTCCAGCGAATGGGGATTTTACCTCCCTGACAGAGGAGATAAATTAACAAGTCGTGAATGGAATGGAAACACATGGTGCTGAAAGATCAACACTTTAGATTGGACACTTGAGAGCAAAAATATCATTAACAGGCTGACATTGGTTACTAGAAAAAAAGGGGGGGGTTCTTTCTGCTGCTGTGCTTTTAGGCTGTGAAATATAGCTGTAAGACTTACTCTGGTTGTGTATGTGCCCTCGGCATCGTCCTCCAGCACACGTGACAGACCAAAATCAGACACTTTACACTCCAGGTTGCTGTTCACCAGAACGTTTCTTGCTGCCAGGTCACGGTGGACATAACTCATGTCAGAGAGGTATTTCATGCCAGCAGCTATTCCACGCAGCATTCCCACCAGCTGATACACAGGAATCTCTCCATCACGGTCCTAAAGGGAACAAAACATGCATTGTTTAAAACTTATACTTTATTCTTAATTGAGTTTTATTGTGCTATAATTTCCAGTCTTTGTCTGTTTTTGCTTTTTACTGTTTGTACTGCACATACATAAAAGAAAAAGTTTGACATTCTGGGAAATGTGCTCATTAGTTTTCTTGCAGAGGATTAGATAATAAGGTATATCGAGTTTTCAAGGAATACAAATATTAAGGAATAAATACATTAAGTTTAAAGTCATGTGACCGTCCTGTTTGCAACAACGACAACCTACCTTCAAATATGTGTCTAGAGCTCCGTTCTCCATGTATTCAGTCACTATCATGGCATGCTTGACTGAAAATTAAAACAAAAAAAAAAACTTAGTTAGATGGTACTGAAAGAAAAACATACACACAGCTGATAGAAATAAGTTGCAAACAACGGTTTGACTTCTGTCGGAGGTCACGACTCACATTTGGTGACAACTCCCTCCAGGCGGATGATATTTGGGTGCGAGAACTGCCCCATGATGCTGGCCTCGCTCAAGAAGTCCTGCCTCTGTTTCTCTGAGTACCCTGGCTTCAGGGTCTTGATTGCTACGGCAACCTCGCTTCGCCCAGGAGCCTTCATCACACCCCGAAACACTTCCCCAAACTCTCCTGATCGGCAGACAGACAGCAGGAGGAAAGGTCAGAAACTGCAGCGCTCTGACATTTTATTAACTGGAAGGTAAATTGTTTAAAAACACGTACCTACACCGATGACTTTTTGTTTGCTAATCGCACTCTGGTCAATTTCTTTGACAAACTTTTGGATGGCAATGTTTGGGTCCTCATACATGTGTGGATCTACGTATGTCTTCAGAGGCTTGAGCTGATCTGAGGATGAAATAATGACCATTATATAAGACCAAAACTGTTTCAACAGTAAATAATCAGAATTATTTTTGTGTGTGCTGTTTTCTAACCTGTTGAAAAGTAGGGATCCTCTGGTCCTCCTCTGCCGCGAGAGCTCAATCTCCTGAGAGGAAAACAACACTAGTCACTAAAGGACTAAACAGAATACAGACTGGCTTTTTAGTAATTGCAGGTCCATCCTGGCTCAAAAAAACCAAGGCTGTATTCAATAACAGCACCAGCTATTACTCATAAACCCCCCTAAGCTGTCGTACCAGAGTGTCCTTAATTTACTTGAGTTTGTGGCATGTAATCACACAGTCTGCATTTTTGTAGATAGCATTTATCTGAATGACACAGGCGTTGAATGTGGATATGAAGAGCACTGATACCAACCTTTTACGCAGCAGCAGGACAGCCACCACAACAAGCAGAATAAGTGCTACTCCGACTATAGCTCCCATCACCATGGTGGAGTTGTTCTGGATCTGAGACTCAGCTGAGCAAAAATCACAGAAACAGAAACATTTATTAACTCGACTGTGAAATAAAAGTTTATACCAAGTGGCATTTGAGAAGCGGTTCATCTTCTGTAGATTTTAAGGTTGCTGGTACCTAATGGTGAAGTATGAAACTCGTACTCCGCGCTGTAGCTGCCAGGGTTGCCTTCAGGACTCAGTGCCTGGACCCTGAACATGTAAGTAGTGTCTGGTGTCAGGTCGTTAATCTGAACAGAGTTTTTCTCCAAAATCAGGACTGTGTAGGTGGTCACATCACGCTCGCCATCATCATCCTGCGAGGAGAAAATTGAAAGTGGGTGGATTTAAATAGATTTCATACCAGAAATCCCTTAAGTACCTTTTAAAAACTTTGAATGAGGGAAGAAAAGACAAATGAGCACAAAGCACTCTGTCTTACTTTTCTGCGGTACATAAGCTCATAGCGCTGACTGATGTGGGCCGGAGGTTTGCGAGACAGAGTCCAGGACAGAGACAGACTGGTAGGGCTGTGATCATCCAGATGGATCAACCTCACCTTGGGGGGATCTAGCAGTCGGTGAGAGGCAGAAAGCAAAATAATGGTTAGTGACTAATCGCAGTGTTTGGAAAGGACATTTGGAAATGAAAGCCTTTGGGATTCAGTGGGTCAGACTGAATTCCTCTTTGTGTAGTAAGCACAAAGTTTTTACTGACTGACACAATATTACATGAAAAAATGTCTAAACATTTTTGTCACTCTTTTCATCCTAATGTTCCTAGACCTTTTGAAAAACTCAAGTTTTATAACCTTGATATTTCCTAATTTTATGAAAACTGCTTGTAAACATGATTGTGAACTTATGATTTCAGAAGGATTGATTTCAGACATAAAATGACACAGCTGTAAAACATGGTTAAATGTTCATACGCTCTATGTCTGTGACTCTTGATGACAGTACTTCTTACGTAGCTCTACTCGTGCCAAAAAGAGATTAGATTAGATCTCTATTGTTGGAATTTTGTTTTATCAAATGTGCAAGTTCAGCTTGTTGCAAAGGGAAGGGTTACCACTTCACCAGAAAAGAAAAACAGAAAAAATATATATATATATAGGCTTTACATGTGACCACGCTCACCAGTATAGTCCAGAGCAGTTGTGATGGTCGCTATGGGCCTCTCAGTGCTGTACTCAGACACGCCACTGTGAGCCTCCACCGTGAACGTGTAGTTCAGATGAGAATCCAAGTCAGTAACGACAACTGTGGTTTCTTTCAGGTCTGTAGCACTTGGCTCGAAATGGATCTTTTCGCCACAGGGGACGCACAAGGCTCCTTCACAGCGCTCACACACCACACTGTAGGTGAGGTCACTGCGGCCCCCGGTCACCAGCGGTGGGCTCCAGGACAGCTGCAGCCTGCTCTCTGCTGACAGGGTGGTGGAGGTGAGATCACGAGGGGCACTGGGTGGAGCTAAGGGAAGGAAGAGGATGACAGAGCAGTTAGATATGTCCTCCAATCTGCCTCTAATGAGTATAAAAGTTGACTTTTTCAGTAATATGTAAGCGAGTGGGGTTGTTACCAGAGCAGGGGGATGTTGGAGGGTCTGAAGGGGAGCGGAAGAAACCTTCCTCACATTGACAATCACTGCCGCCGGCAGCAGAGGGCTTGGTGTTATCAGGACAAACCTGACATAACTCGCTCGATATAGATGGCTTGAAGTAACCTGGCTTGCATGCTGTGTGAGAGAAAAAGGTGTGTTTTAGTTCATGCATGACATATTGGAATAACTGTGAAAGGGACAAACACAGGAAGGGACAACTGATCAAAATTTAAACAATGAAGCTGTCTCTGTAATACCAGCCCTTTCCACCCAACAGGAAGCATTTGTTGGTAGTAACCTATAATCACTGAGTCTTTGTATCCAGAGAATGAAAAGGGATTTCCCTGACGATCTGCCTCCACTTGCCTTTTTTCGCCTGGAGGCCTAATCTCAGGTCACACTGCCGGTGTCAACCGGATGACAGCAGTGCATTAAATCCATCAGGTGATCTGATCTGCCTTTCCACTGTGAACTCTCAGCTCATATTCTCTGGCAGGCAGATAATATTTGTGTTTTTGCCAAAAGGAAATGGCACCTTGGACACTGGTGGAGTGCTGTGATGAACATTTCAGTACCCAGATAAGCAGCCTTCCAGGGCATGGGAGGTTAATGAACATGCAGACTGGACAGAAACCGGGACGCAAGAGCAAGTCAGTGTGAGACTGATGTTTCCTCCCTTTCTTCCTTCCTTCCGCTAACCCCCGACACCAGTCACAAATTACAGCATGTAAGGTTAAATAGTTAGTGGACAAGAGAATCAGGAAAGAGGAAAAGCTGCTGGAAACAAATATGTTTTTCAGTGTGTTCATGGAAACAGATGCACATACTTTCTGGGGTGATAAAGGCCTCAGAGCACAGTAAAAAAAAAAAAAAAAAAAAAAAAACTTTAAAAGATTGGATCTTATGAAAGATCTCCTGTTTCTGCTTTCACTCTGCTGTCTCCCTAGGGAGCAGCCTTTCATGTGGCCCCTGTGCTGGTGGCCGAGAAAAGAGGTCGAGTGAACCCTGGATTGAAGACGTGGTCGCATTACTTCACCACCAAGGCAGAAGGACCTTTGCACTCTTGAGTATTGCCGCAGTGCAGGAGAAGCAGCAGGTTGAGTTTGAGTAGGAGGGATAGAGATGAATAGATGGGTGGATGGGGGATGGGGGGTAAAGGTCTGGAGCACCAACAGAAGTTCTCTCTGGGGAGTCACTTGGCGGCAGTGGGGGTGTAGCTGAGGTCTTTTCGCATAAGAAAAAGGGGCCAGCCCATTTCATCTTGAGCTGGAGCAGCAGGACCTCTGTCACGTAGCAAAAGAAACTCCAGGCCTATTCATCTATTGTCTCTGAGATTGGACAGAGCGGTGCCATAAATATGTTGCATTACTCATTATACAGCTCGCAAATGGCGGCATGTGTGCAAAGCATGAATACAAACATTGTTAATGCAAATATTGGCAGTGACTAAGTCTCACTACTATTTTTATTATCGTACTTTGTTAAAAACTTTGCTAATCTACAAAAATTTGAAAAATCTTTTTGAATCTGATCCAAAACTTTAATTCATTAAACAAAGTTTTAATTTCACTTGATGGAAAATTCTGCTTCCCACACTCTCTTTGACTACAACACACATGTGAAAAGGACTTATGATCCGCACCGGTGCATCTGTTAATTGAATCTGTTTTTTGCTCTTTGTGTCAGCCCATTGTTCTAATGAGTGGGAACATGGATTAGGGAGCTCGTTGCGTGTGTTAACAACCGGATGAAAGAGCAAAGGGAGGCAAAGCGATGCATGTCATTGGCTAACAGCTGTCCTGTTGCTCTACTAATCCTCTTGACTAAATTACACTCCACACCTAACTAAGCAGCCACGAAACTAACCACCCTCATGCACCAACTGTCGACTCACTCCCCACCCTCTGACTCCAAGGACAACCTGCTTATTTGTGTCAGTCAGCATTCCTCCTCATCTCACTTTACTTCCTTTTCCCACAACAGTTGGGCTCTTCAGTGGAATCCACATGCAGGCCATGAGCCTGGATAAGGATATCACTTTCTACAGTTAACCTAAAAATTGGAATGAGACTGTGGGTTTCTTACATTAGAGAGTTGGCTGGGAGAAGCAAGAACATTGTGTTTCACTTACGTAATAAAACATGTTTCCTGCATCCTAATATACAGGTCATCCTCCAGACTTTTGAATCACAATTTTTCCAGTCAAATATTTCCTGTCTTCCTCTCAACAGCTGCCTGCCAACTTCCGTTTCAGGTGCTCGCCTCAGAGTCAGGAACTTAAAAGTCTAAAACATTCCTGCCTTGACTTCCGTACTTAGACCGCCTTAATTTCTACAACCTTAGCACAAGTTTCACTCTTTGAAGCACAGGAAAATGCAAAATGGAAGTTTTATTGTCACAAAAGCCCAACCCAAAGCTTTTTTTTTGCATTTATGGTTCAAAAAACAACTTTAACGATGAATCAGCTATCAATATAGCTGGTGAGTCAATTTTTTATCAATCATCTAACTGATTAAACACTAAATTCTTTCAGCTTATAAGATTAAAGTGCTCATTTCAAAAGGAACAGATTCCATGAGGAAACCAAACTCTGCCAGTTAAGGTGACTCGTACCATCAGGAGTCATAAACCACAGCCTGACTCAGTATAACCTCCAAAAGGTGTGTCGGCCTCATCCCTGTAATCTGTGGTTTCTGTCGCCTCGGCAACTGACTCAAAACAAATACTTGTGAGGAGACGACACACCACTCAGGTAGTCATTCTGACACATTCACACGGCCCTTCCTTTAGTCAATCAGTGCTGTAGGTGACGCGAGGGTGAAAGAATTCCTTTCAGAAATCCCCACAGCATACTGTGCCCTTCCTCCCTCCTTCCTCTTCTCTCTGTACCCTCTCTCCTCCCACGTTTCCTCCAGACAGCTCAAAACACCACACCCCAGAATGCCAACTTCCACACAAACAGCAGGAGCACATACAGTATGAATGCCACAGCTATGTCATCTACTGTACACAACTATGTGTTTTGTTTTTTGTTTTTTTACCTTCTACTGTAATTACTATAAATATCCATGGAGAAAAGAAAATGTTTTACAAAGATATTTAATGCTTAAATATTTTAGTTTCAACTCTTGGGCACTGAATTATGGAATAATAGTGTCCATCAACACATGTTCAAATTCTAATAAAATTTAGTATGCATATATGCATCTTTGAGCATACTTTTGTAAACACACAACAAAACTCAAAGTCCACATTGGGACACATCTTCTTGTACTGTACGTTATCACCCCCAGCCATGGGCCTATCCATAAAACAGAGTCTCAGCCCAGCCCCATTCCTACGTCCTGAGAGAAAGACAGTGGAAAGAATGTGCTATTGGCCAACAGGTGAGAAGATGTTGAAGTGCTGATGGGAGTCTGTTGAAATTTTTGTGCTTTTTATCTGTCATTTCAAGCAATCTGTGGTTGCCTCAAAATCTAAACAAAGCAGACAGGTTCAGACACCTTCCCTGTATCTTCTCTTTTCCTGCGCCAAGTCCTGCTGTACCTGAACTATTTCAAGACAGATATGGTGTGTTTTCCAGCACATCTCCAAACAAACCAGACACAATAAACATTCCTATGCGCTCATTCCTCACACCTTGCCAAAACCGTGGTTGGAGGTGTTTCATTTGCTACGACTCACATAGCAACACAAACACGTCTCAATTGAGTGCATGGCATATTTCTGGCAGTGCTTACCTTGGCAGGAGTCCCCGGTGGTTTCGTAGCCGGAAAGACACTGGCACTGACCCACAGGAACCACCCATTCACCCTCAGCTGTGCAGTAGATGCGTGGGGTGGCCTGACTGACGGCATTCTCCACACAGGCTCCCTCCACCTCCCTGAGAGCGTCTGCCACCGTCTCCGGGAAGGCTGCCAAGCTCTGCACTGTGGATGGGCATGTCTTGTAGTAAACTCTGACTGAGAGCAGCGCCACACAAGCGCCCATGTCCTGAAAAGCCAGGTAAAAGCCCTTTCTGGACAGAGGCCCCACGGTCCTCGTTTCTGTGTTGACCTTCAGCACACGGCCCCGCGTGACCTCATCAGGAGCAATGGTGGCCACTTTGCGGAACTGCCCTTTGCGGAAGTTGGTTCCCACATCAGCATCAGCCTCTGAGATGAAAAGGTTGAAGGTTTCTTTGCAGGCGACAGAGGCGCCATCAAATGTGTTGCAGTCTCGTACAACAAAACGGACCTCCACAGAGACACGGGTTGTCCCCGGGCGCCGCTGAATGAATGTTGTACGTAACCAGTTATCCTGTTCAGTAGAGTCTATGCTACAAACACTGTATGTATAGAAAAGTGAGCCATTCACCACTGTCTGGACTATCTCCCACTGTAAGACAGAAATAGGCAGAGAGAGGAGAGGAATCAGTTTAAGGGGCAAAAGTCAAACTACAACACCAAACTAAACAACAATAATGAAAGGAGAAAAAGCATTATTTTCAGTCAAGAAGTACAGGGTTCAGAGGCTTTGTTCTTTCCAAGAACCAGTTTTACTGATGAGACACCTCTTCTTTCATGCTGAGTGAGAAGCTCATAAAGTTCAGAAGTGAGCCCAAGCTTTTTTTTTTCCACACATTAAGATTACTGGCCTCAACATGTGCTGCGCTCACGACGTGTGTGGTTTTCCATTAACGCACAAGGGTGCATGTGTGTGAGACACACATAAACCCAGCAAATACTACCGTAGAATACCAACTAACATTTTATGATAGTTAAATTAGCTTTATAAGCATAGTGCAAAGGCACGGCAGCATAATTGGCAGCAATTAAGACTTTTTAAGAGGGGGAAGCAATGACAAGTAGAAAGATTAAAGGCTTGTATTTAATATTAAAATTACCTCATATGTTAGCAGTACTGGTGTGCTTCGGGGAATAAATCAATGCTTAAATATACATTACTTTAACTCTTGTAGAAAAGAGGGGCAAAGTAAATGTGATATATTTCAAAATGACATCAGTACTAGTTTAAAAAAAGTGAAATTGGTTCCATTAGATCAGAGCAGCACTTTAAGACACACAGTAGATCATTTAAGTCTGTGATTTTCATAGTCAGACATATTATATCCTCTTCAGCCAATCACTTATAATTACTTTCCAACTTTTGTTTAAATATGTTTGCTGAAGCCACAAGTACATATTGCAAATAATTATCTCTAGTACAATTTTAACTACAGTGTGAGAAAGCTGGATCAGAACAAAGCAAAGTTTGACAGACATGCGGAAATCCTATCTGATAAAACGGGTATCCTCAGATCTTTGAAGAGTCACACAGAAAACATAACCCACACAGTGGAAGTGGCAATGTCCTGTTGCTTTTTTTAGATGGAAAGCCACTGAACTATAGATAGAGGGATGGTTCTCCACATATGGACCACTCTTTCTTTTCTTTTACTCATGTCTTCCCACTGTACAGATCATCTTGCTACTGTAATCTCTAAATCCAGGGAGGAATCATGTAGAGAAACATCTTAAATTTTAGTTTTATGGTTTAATGTTGGAATGAAAACTATCTACTGTGATTGTGTAAAATGCACTTTGGTACTGTAAATTTAAATGTGGGTTGATCTTTGACATTTTAATGGCATTCATAAGTTCTTTATGAAAGGGTAGTGTTTAACACGAGACTAGCTGAGCTCTGCCAAACCTCATCTAGCTGCCAATCATTCCATCTGTCCCAGAGAGCTTTTTTAGTAGACTGAATGAGCAGAGAAAGGCCTCTGTTATTGTTGCTAAACGGAATTTAAATTCACATGTGAACAAATCTTCAGCTGCCGTTTATTTATTTGTTGTCACACAGGGAGAGACTGTTTCAAGTCTTCAACCTGAAGTCTTAAAAATGCCTGTTGAGGTATAAATACTCACTCCGTTCTCATATGGCAACGTCAACCACCCCAACTCTGATCCTGAAGATCTCATATCCAGCAGTACTTCTACAGGGACAAACAGAAAAACATATGATATAATTATAACAAACACACAAGTGGTTTAGCCACCTGATGCATCAAAGAAAATATTTTACATAATACAATTCACATTTAGCTATTAAAGAAAGTCACTAGTACTCATTTACAGGTCTAATTATGGCATCTGTAATACACAGACGGTGTAGTATCTATTTGTGTTTGATGGGCTGTTAAATTGTTAGAAATAATTATGATTTGACTGTAGAATTAAATCATCTGCCTTGATCTCCGGGGCCAACAGCTTTATGGGGGGCACATGCCATGCTTTGACAATTTAATCAAGCATGTCGGTTTGATTCAGGACTTCATTAACCGTGTCCTCCAGGTCCAACATACAGGACTAATAATGTATGAGAAAGGCGTGGGCAGTTAAATTGCCATGACGAGAGAAATACATGAATCTGCGCAACAAGTGAAACAAAAGGTCCGACATGTTTAGACATCTCCCAGGTGCCCCCTTGTCCCCTAAATTGTCAAAGGACAGAAATTACACTTCAACTATTCATTTAAGAAGAAAATAAAGTTAGGATAAACAAGACAATCAGATTTTCTTGATAATTTACATCATTCTAATCGGTTTAGATGAGGTTCAAATAGTAAAACTAACATTAGTATACACATCACGTTAGTTTTTGTGTAATAACTGGGAAAGAAAATGGAACAAAAGGTCCTGTATGTTGAAGCATAAGTAAAATTTAAAGCAGGTTACAGATTCCAACCTCTTGACTCATGAGGTGCGGCAAAGCTGGGCTACACTTTCATTTCCTTTTACATAACGTGTTAAAAGTACTTACGTTCTTTCGACTGGAGGCTGATAAATACTTGGTTAATAAATAAAAACAGGAATAAGATGACCCGACGGAGCTCCATGTTGCCACAGCACAAAATAGAAAATATTTGGTGGTTTCGTATCCCAGAGCCTGTCCGCTCTCCTCCGTCTGTCCGGCACTAACTCCACTTTTCCAAACACTTCACTCTACCGGCTGAGTGAGCACGAGCCCATAACCCATTCAGAAAACAGGTGGCGGGCAGTGGCCCCGCCCTGCGGTCTTTGGAATGAGGAAGTTCCCCCGAATATGGTAACCAAGGGGCGGGGCCAGAACTGACCACATCTGTTTCATTGAGGAGAATGAAGGCCTTCATAAAATGCACTGTTAATGTATTAATTCTTTTAAAATGTCAACTTCAGAGATGCAGCGATTAATCAGGTGGTCGATTGACAGAAAAATAATCAGCAACTAATTTTAATTTAAGTTACATTTCAAGCAGAAATGGCTGATTCTCAAAGTATCACAATAAACTATATATTTGGTCAAACAAAACCAAAAATTGTGATCATGGATTCAGTGAAACTGATAGACAATTTGTACTACTTTATTTTAGACAGTTTATTAATCAAGAAAATAATTGGTAAATTCATGGATAATGAAAATAATCATTAGTCATAGCTGTAATCAAGATTAAACCAAACTCTTCTCAAGTATCATGTATATCCTACACATCAATTAAAACTAGGTCAGTCAGCTGACTTATGTTATCAAAAACCTTAATGCAAAAAAAAAAGCAGTTTATTTGTTTAAACATTTTATAAATGTAACAAATAGTGGTGGGAGAAGTATTACATTCTATTAAAAAGGGAAAAAAGTAATTACAGTGTAAAAAAAATTGCAAGTAAACGTTCTACAGTCAACACTGTATTTTGTCTTTTGTCAGCAAAATGTACTTGAACTAACAAAAGTAAAAGTGATCTTGCAGAATGGCCCTTTCAATAAGCCCGTTATCAGAATTAATTATTATTAAAATATATTTAATTACTCTACACCCCTAATATCAAGTTCACTAGTTAAAAGACTTGGTAGTGATTCAAATATCACAATAAATATTAAGCACTTCAAATCATTAAATGCTGAGATTTCAACAAGGAAACACATAAAAGATTGTTTTATTTGTTGTTTGTTTGTTTTTGTTTTTTGTTTTTTAATCTGTCTGTATTGTAGCTTTAGTGCCCTGTCTTGCACATGGCATGGGAATTTAATTAAAGATGACACACTGAGCTACACCATAGGATGTAAACAATCCATTCAAGTCCTGCTCTGGTACACTTGGGGCCAGAAAAACTTACACACCTACTTGTTGTTAAAATATGCATCTAGAAACCTTGTTGGATATTTCATCTGTGCTGGAATATTGAGTTGTGGTTGTAAATGTTTCAGACAATGTCAGTAATACCGTACAAATATGTTTGGGCTTTTGTAGCATTTCAAAATAAAAGTGGTTAAGCTGGACAATCTTTACTGACCGTCTTCCAAGTAATTGCCTGAATCTCCACATCTCATCCAGGACTTGTCTTTCCCACGACTGGTAAAGGAGGGGTCAAGTGGGGGGGTGGTCTGGTATGAATATATGACTACTAATGAGGCGGTCCTCATAAAGAACCTTACAATTTGGGTATGAATATGTGACCACAAAGAAGATCTGACAATAGCATCACCTAGCAACTCTTATCTGGAGGAATTTCAGAGTCAAGTCTTCTCTATGAAGCGGCGTGTACTTGGAGAGAAGAGCCCCTCAGGCTGAGAGCCAAATACAGCCGGCCACCCTGACAAACCCCCCTCCCTAAAAATCAATTGAAGAGGCGGACATTGTCTTGTCCAATGTAACCATACACGGACATTAATCATACAACAGACAGAGTGAAAGATGTTGGTCAAAAAAATAGATTAACAAGTTAAGTGTGGGTTGAGTTATGACTTTCTGACCTTCAAATGACAATCACTTCAACTGCTTACAAACACAAATTGTACTTTGAGTATCATTCTAACAGGACATGCTCACCTTTTACAGATGGAAGGAAAACAACATTTTTATTAAATTATGCACTGCAATTAAAGATCAAAGATCAACCATGCATGCAAACTTTCAATTCTTATAAGAAGATTTTATTTGTGTTTTTTATTCAGTATTAACTGATAAATTTCAGGTAGCACTTTCCTCTAAATAGTGACAAAGGTCACATTTTAAACACAATCCTTCACGCAGAAAAAAGTCATTTTGAATACTCTTCCCATTTACTATTGTCAACTTGAGCTTCCACAAATATTTGTTCGTTGTTCAAATATCAGCTTTTTTGAATTAAAAAAAAAAGTTTTATGTCCTCTCTAAGACATAAAAAATCGTGATCTGTTTTTTCATCTCACAAAGACCTGACACCATGATTTAAGATTCAGATATCCGTCACTTTCAAATTATCTAACACACTTTGTGCTTGAGTGTGAACCTCCACTTGAAGGAAACTTCCATCTTAAGCACTCAGGCAGCCCTTTCTGTCCTGTCTTTATTGGTTTTGATACACACTGAGGTACACTTAGGTGTTATTTTCAACTGTGTTAATGCTTAAGATTCTGAGAAGTGGTTTCTGTTGTCATCCAGTTCTCAAAGGTGTCAAAGGTTAACACCCTCTCTAACACAGAAGTATGCAAATGCTCTCATTACAATACAGGCTTCTTTTTATTCACCTATGAGAGCATGCGTCCTGCTGGAGAGCGGACCGCGGCCTCAGAGCGCTCAGCCCAAACACCCCACCCTTCCTCTGGTCCCGGGCTTCTAAGGGCAATGACAACACAAAAGTACTTTACACTGGGGGCTGGGCCTGAATTTTGTGGGTCAGTGAACAGCGGCCGAAGCAGCAACGCCATGTCATTCAGACCCTGTTCCCCCCACACCCCTGGCTTTCCTTACACTTCTTGTGGTATCAGCAAACAGAGAGGTAGACCACTTTTGAAAGCACTGGGGAGTTTTTGTGTGCTGCCAACATAAAGTGCACCTACTGTTTTCCACCACTCTCACAGCAAGGGCCCCCAAAACCCTTGTTAAGAAATGATGGATTCACGCCTTTGTGTTTACATTTTGATGACTATAGCTGACCATCAGTAGTGGAAGAAGTACTCAGATTATTTACTTAAGTAAAAGTAGTCAACACCACACAAGGATTACAAGTAAAAGTCTTACATTTTAAGTCTTTGCAACAAAATGTGCTTAAAGTATAGTTAGCTTATGTCTGTATTACACTATTATATTATTGAATCATGTTGGTCTATTCCTTTATATACTTCTGGATTGTTAATCTATTACATTTCATTGAGTAATCATGTTGTTATGTAAAATGTTGACATGAAAAGTAATTAGAAACTGCTGCTGAATAGATGTAATAAATTATAGAGTAAAGAATAGAAAGTAGCATTAAATGTAAATACTAAAGTTAAATACAACTACCTGAAGTACAGTGCTTAAATAAATGTACTGACTTACCACTGCTAACCGTGCCTCTATGTTTAATATTTATTGTTGTTGATCATTTTTTTCCCTCACATTTGCTTTTACTAGGTGTCCCAGTTGTCTCAATATATATATATATATATATATTTAAACGACGGGTGTATAACAATTTGATGTATTTTCAATAAAGCTAAATAATCTAATAATCTAATATTCATTGTTATAGAAATCATAGTATTTAAAAGTCTACTTGAGCCCCTTGGTGACTTCAGCCAGATAATTAGACAGGATTCAACATGTGGGCTCAGAGTCAGAGGTCTGAAACCACACCATGGGATACACATTGCATTTTCAAGCTAATCCTATGGATTTTAAAGACACTTTATGAGCCTACAAGGTTGGAATTTTCAAGCCATAAAAGATTGTGTAATCTTTTAACTTATCTGAAAACATAAAAATCACACAAGGAAAAACCTGTGCTTTACATCATAACAGAAATAATCGACAGAAACATGAGATATCTCTGCTCAACAATCACGCCACTGTTCATGAGATTCTGAGGGAAATGCAAGGTGAACTGTGCACTTCATTCCTGTACTTGTATTGAATGACACAATATGATACCATGTACTGATAAGCTACGTAAATAAACTAAATCAGAAGCTAGGGTTTGAAGTCACTAATCTCAAGGTCAATACAAGTCTCGCACCAAATCTGAATAAAAACCACAGAGCACATATTGTAAAGTATCTACCAACTAAAGTGTGCTCTGATGATAATAACACCAGAAACCAACTCCAAACCACCGTCCTTTTATCTGCCTCACAAATAGGGATTGGATGTTGTGGAAGCTTCTTTATTCTACACTAAGGCATAATGTGCTGTGTTGTCTGGACTTTGCTGAAAAGCCTGGGCATTGTTTTTTCCTCCATGTCCTCAGTCATCTCATTTTAAAAGCTCCACATGCCACCACTGGAAACACTACCTCCCTTAACTGGAATTTGGGGCGGGTGACTGTTGTCTATGTGGGATGTTTTGTGTGCAGCGTAGCGTTCAGACACAAAAGAGAGAGCACGCTCCGACAGGTCTTCATCTTCTGAAGAGAAGAAATGTGAGAATTTGGTTTAGAAACATGGAGCATTACTCATACATACATGGGTTAAGTCTATTTGTGGCTTTGCCCTGATCACTCATCGCTGCCTGCATTGGCTCTGACCTCATGCATCAAAGAGCAACTGCAGGAAAAAAAAGAAGAACACTGCAGATATAGTCCTGCCAAAGCAAGATATTTGGCAGGACTGTCTCACCTTTGAAATACAAAACCACCACTCATTAACTGACTGCCTAACTAATTTCCTTTAAAGTTACATATCAAATAACAACCATTACCAACTATATAATTACTCAGAGGAACAAAGAGTCATTTGGATATGAGCCTTGGTTCTTTGCTCAGTATTATATTCTCTTATTAGTGTGTAACAGGTTGTGTATTCAAATTTATCCCAGACTGAGGTCACTATAATCCTTCTCGTCTGGCAAGTGGGGGACCAGGGCATGACTGAAAGTGAAATCTCCTTCAGTAAAGACCCGTGTTAAATGTAATGGCTGTTGGCAAAGGGGCCTAATAAAGATGACAGCACACATTCATATGCATTCGTTTGTGTGCTCAGCTTGACGAAGTCTGCCCCGCAGGCTTAACAAAGGGGAGGAAGGAAGCCAGGGGCTGTGGAGAATGCCTGTGGGTGTGGGGTGGCAACACACGCGCACGCGCACACACACACACTCACACACACACACACACACACACACACACACACACACACACACACACACACACACACACACTTGAACACACACTGTGGCCCTCCAGCTTGCGTCCTGTGGTCTCTAAAGTCTGAAGTTATAGCAGTGACAGCTGGGCTAGCACGCTCTGCATGGGCTCATTCTCTCTTTAGCAGCCAACCTCTCCAGCCCCCCCACTCTAACACACACGCACACACACGCACGCACACACATACAAACACACATACACACACACACACACACACACACGCACGCACGCACGCACGCACGCACGCACGCACACACACACACACACACACACACACACACACACACACACACACAGGATGCTCCATCCTGTTTACTGTTTACATTTCACAGTGGCCAGCCAACCTGGGAGGGCTCTACAGTGTGATCACAGGCAAAACAGCTGTTTGTGAGGTAGTGGTGTGGATGGTGTGTGTGTGTGTGTGTTGCGGACGTAGAATTTGGGATTAAACTATAATTTAATTGTTGAGACTGAACATTTATTCTTGACTATGAAAACAGCAGTTGACAAAACAGTCTCACCACCATGTCCATTAAGTAGCAATTCTGGAGCTTTTAATCATATCACACATCTTCCTCAGCGAATGGAGCTGTCTTATTGTATGTTCAAATTTCCATTTTTCTGAGCAATTTTTGTTATCCGTGTTTTGCATAAACAGTGTTAAAAGGACTTCTCATTCCTGTTGGCATAAAAGTTGCAACTGAAAGTTCACTCTTGACCTTGGGAACAACAGTTGAGGAAGATCACATGACACAACAGAAAGCTCCAAAACAGCTACTAATGGACCATCCTGTGAGACTGTTTTATATCAAGTTGTGCAGCCAAATGTTTATATGTCTACTAGAAATGTGAACATCAAAACAATACAAAAATTTCCAGCTGGGATACAGCATATAATTTAATAAAACAAGTGGGACTCACAAATTGTGGTCTTGAGATTTTAAGTATGTGGCAGAAAGGTTTAGTTTTCCAGCTTCACCTGCTGATTTACATTATGTGTGTAAGAGGGAAGTGAGAAGCTGCTGAGTCAAGGTCTGCGCTGTAACGATCACAACTGTTCAGAGGAGGAAAAAGGGAGGACCAGAGAGGGCGACTGGCAGTGTGGTCCACAACAATCACATCACTATTTGGCCAAAAGGGCACCTGCTTTGTTTGAGGTAGGCCTGGATTCAGAGGGTGATGACATGAGACAGCTGAACAATGCAGCACAAACAGGACATACAGTTTGTCCACGTAAAGTCAGCTGTTTGTGTTATTCTGATTTCTCATTCCTGCTTTTAAAATTGTTGATACTCAGTAATCTATTGATGGTGCCATGAGGAGCCAGTGAAAAGTATCTGACACAAGTAGAAAGCAGCTATACCACAAAGAGACCAACAGGGGTCCCTCTTGTTTTGACGATATGCTGCAGTCTACAGCTGCCCCCAAGTGACAGCAAACAGTCAGGGACATAAAATACAGTTGATAAAAGCCTTAGATAAAAGATAGTGAGTTAAAAAGCAAAATCATAGAGCACAAACTCATCTCTGGAACCCGAAAAGTTTTTATTTTTAGTGTTTTTAAATGTTTTAAACGCTAATTAATCTTTTCCATTTAGTAGGTCTTTAACTTGGGCTTTACAGATTTGTGATGGGGGGCACTGGACAACAGCCTCCGAGGTGACACTTATATATATTTGTGGCTGGAAATTCAAGCATCAGACTCAAAACACCAAAAAAACGGGTGCAAAAAAATTAGAAAGAGACACAAAATGACAACAAAGCAACGCAATACAATCACAAAGAGACAAAATTACCAAAAGGAGAGACAAAACCACAAAGAGATGTAATACGACCACAGAGAGACAAACTGCCACGATGATACACCAAATGGCTATAGTTTTATGTGAAAATATCAAAACATAACAATATAAACTCAAATAATTAAGGTTTAGATTTTGACACATGGGCCCTCTGATAAAGGCCACAAGATTAGGCAATGAAAGACCCATCCAAATTAATTACATCTTTTAGGCTGCAAAATTTTAAACAGATCTACTTTTAATGAAATTACACTTGATATGGAAGTGAAACTGGCACATGTGGGACAGTTGGTGATCCAGCTTAGAGGTCTTGTATTTAATAAAAGTACACCAAGATCATTTTTACCCAAATAATATTTACACTTTATGATTCAAAAGCAGGCTGTGGTAGATCTAAATCTCACATGCCCTGTCTTTTGTGCACATACTGTAAACTGACTGTAACATCCGCCTGTAACATCCGCCTGCACCAGCCCTGTTGTGTGAACAGGACCATGTCACGTGACTGGTGCAGGAAGCGGCGTTTGAAGGTGCAGTGTGTCGTTCATGGCACCACGGGGCAGGTTCGTATCCAGTTAACTTCCTACGTCTGTCGGTGTTTCTTCTGGTTGTAGTTCACTCTTGTGACTTGTTTCGGCGACGCTACAAGTGCATATTTAATTAAAGCATTGTGGTGTAATGTGTGTGTGTATGTGTTTGTTTGTGTTTGTAGCGGAAGTGCAGTTTGACAGCTAGCAGGTGAATCCTGGTGGGTTAATCCACCTCTGACGGCTACTTTCACTCTTGTAGATGATGTCGTCCCTTTGTTTGAAAAGCCGAGAAATAATCCTCCGAGGTTCTTTTTGTGCTGTTTTATTTCCTGGTCGGCGAGAATCGAGCCGACCACCGCAGCAGGGCGTCACACTTATTGCAGGGATTACAGAATTTGGCGCAACACGTGTGTAGCAGAATCTGTATGAAAGAAAACAGCATCCTTTCAAACCGGGACACCAGTCTGTGCTGGAGCAGTGGGACACACACACACACACACACACTCACACACACTCACACACACACACACACACACACACACTTTTAGGGCCGGAGAGAACAACAAGTGAATTTCACACGTGTGTGTAAACGTTATTTTTACACGAGAGAAACTCGAGTCAGTTCAAATGTCTGCGAATGTTTGAAATAAGTCACCCTCCTCAGTAAAACCTAAATGTTTGACCTGATGTGTGGAGGATTTATTGCAGGACTGTTATGACACTGCATTAGTTCTAACTAGGTGTTTCCAGTAAATTGCCAACCAAGTGTATGTGCAGTGCAGGCTTCAGGTCTCAGGAATGAAACATCCCCTTGTGAGTGTTGTCAGAAAAATATGTAAACAGTTAGGTAATTAATTTATTATTTTTTTAAGCCACATACCTGTTTCCAGCTTCTTTAATTTAATGTTTACAGGGAACCTCGTATGATAGTGAATTTTCAACTGCTGATTGGACAAAACAAGCTTTTTAAACGCTTCATGTTGGACCTCAAGAAACTTCCTGTTTACTTTTTTCCAATCAGTAATCAATAAATGGAGAAAATAATTAGCAGATTAATCAGTAATGGAAGTAATTGTTAGTTAAAGCCCTAAATACATGCCTGCATTACTTTATATGAAAATATAATATCATCATATTATAACTATGTGATCTATAACTGAAGCCTAATGACCTGATGATTAATAGCAATGTAGTGAAGTTTAAAATCTTCGTCAGTCTCTTATGATAGCGAGTGAATAGTTTTAACATCCCTGCAGTTCTGTTGGAAGACTGTTTTTTCCTGCAGATCACTGGGCTGTGACAAATTTGGCTGCAAAGACACAAACAGGATACAGCCATATCTCTGCAGCGTTTTCTCCAGTCATGAACACAACTGCTCCTCATTGTACATATGGGCAATTTGCTCGGGTTAATATGGGCTTGCTTGGAAACTGGAATCATCACATAATGCAAAGAAATTCTTTGTGGAAACTTCCTTAGAATTTCACCAGAGTAAAAGTCAGTACCAGGAAGTTTTGTGAATACAAGAGTGTGTGAAGATCATTTGAGAGTGATGTGTGATGGGCTGTGCATGCTCCAGACAACAGAAGATGACCTTTTTGGTTTTCTTGCTCACTATTTATGGCATATCTGATGGATAGATGAGTTGATTTGGAACATGGACGTGAAGGGAAGATTTTCTATGGTAAAATGAAAGCAGCTCGTGACTGAGGAGGGGAATCATGTGTTGGAATAAACTGGGAAATGTCTTGTGAATGGCTGCAGAGGAATAATGTCAAATCCTGAATGAAGATAGTGTCTTTTAAGATAATATACCACTTTATTGCATCCTATTGGGGGATTATCAGAATAAGTAATAGCCTAGAAGTCAACAGAAAAAGATGAGAGGAGTACAAGTAGTATTCAGTTTTAAAAAGAGTAATGTAATAAAATAAAACAAATAAAATAGAAAGGAACCAGTGCATTTGTCAAATATAACTTCCCAGCAGTGAAAGGTTTAAGATGTTGTCAATTTTTGACAGCTTTACATAAGATCTGACTGATTTTTCAAAAGTATTGTCCTCAGCAACCCTTTAAAAAAACTAAAGCAGAGGTAAAATCTGGCTGTCAGCTTTCATGAGGTGGCCTTTGCTGTTTGCACTGTCACTGTGTAAACATGATTGTGGAACACAGGGATCCCACATGTTACACTCAGTCATGAAATCAGCTTGATACTGTGTGTCTGTGTTATTTGAGATGTCCATTTGCTCTTCATTGGCACTTTGTTTTCTACTTGGAGGTGAGCAGAAGAGGCTTGAGTAGGGGCCTTGAAGGGATTTTGACTTTGACTCTTTTCTAATGTATGCACCAGATGTTAATTGAATTGAATGAGGCCCATTCCCACTAAGAAAAAAATACATAAAGTTAAGCATTATTTAAAAAGAAATACTCATAAGTCAAAATTGTGACTCTCTAATTACTTCTTTAGCTTCTCCATCTCGCTAATTAAACGATTTAGGGTTTGCAAAATCATCAATAAATTGGTCAAACCTTCCCAGCTCTCTCTAACAGAATTCTTTTACTGGAAGCTAACCCCCACCCCCACCCCCTGAGCAAAGTGCAAAGTCTACATGGCTGCTCCACCACTATCCAGTAGTCACTACACTCACGAGAGTATCACTGCACCACATCACTGCCACTGAAGGGACTGTGGACAGAGACTCTGCTAAGTAATTCATTGCATATCTGTTTCATCTTTGGAGATTTGCATAGGTTCCAGTGTATTTGAAGTGTACATAGACTATTTGCCGCATTCAGAGTGATCATTTTTTGCTTCTGTCTTGGCACTTGGATGTTTAAATGCACCTTTTTGATTTCAGGTGTTATATGTTATGTTAACTGGTGTAACTTTTTCTTTGACATTATTGAAGGAATACAGCAAAATCTACTGCATGTGTGTAGTGTTAAAATGTTGAAGGTTCATATTATGAGTGGGACTGCATTCATTTCGCTGTTGTAGCATTTCTTTTATGTGGCATTCATAAGGAAAGTAAGTGAAGATCATTTTTATTTAACTGAGTTTTTGGGACAGAGGAACTTTCATGTTTAATTTAATTGTATCGCATACTGAAAAGATAAGTTGATTATTCAATTAGTAGATGAACAGAATGTCAATTTTTGATTATAAGGATAATGGATAAACACTTTCAGTCAGTTTTTAAGGACAAATGCCAGAGATTTGCAGGTTCAAGCTTCTTATTTTGAGGATTTGCTGTTTTTTTTCATCCTCTGATAGTAAACTGAAAATCTTTGGGTTTTGGTCAGAGTAACACATTTAAACATGTCACAGGTTCTATGAATTGATCATTTCTGACATTTTTTAGATTGAACAAGAAACTGAAAAAAATTATTGTCAGCTTGGCAGTTGATAACGTAAATCATTTTTATTTGCAGCACATTTTTTCTGTAATTTTCCATGCTGTCGATCATATATTTAGCTTCGATGTGATTTCATAGTTGCTCAGTGATGCTCATTATTTGCCTACATGTAATGTCTCTCTACAGGAGTTTGGACAGTTAAGACCAGAGCATGTTTGTGACCGTGTTCCTCCTTCTGGTCACTCTGTGTGCCCAGGGAGGATATGGAAAGGAGAGAGAAGAAGTACAGAGACCCGGCCATGTTTCGGTTGTGATAGTGGGAGGCACAGGTGACCTGGCAAAAAAGTACTTGTGGCATGGCTTCTTCCAGCTGTACGTTAACCAGGTCAGTAGTGGAAACACCTTTTCCTTCTACGGCGGAGGACTGTCACCCGCTGACACGGCCACACCCCTCCTCTTTGACATCCTAAAGGCAGTGTCATGCTCAAAGGACGTATCTCAGGAGCGCTGCTCTCTTCTGAAAGAGCAGTTCCTTCGACTCTCACAGTATCGGCAGCTGAAAGCCCTTGAGGACTACCAGGATCTGACCAAGCACATTGAGAAACAACTTAAGGAAGAGGGAATGACAGAGGCAGGGAGACTCTTCTACCTCTCAGTGCCAGCTTTTGCATATGCCGATATTGCTGAAAAAATCAACAGCAGTTGCAGGCCGACCAGTGGGGCGTGGTTGAGGGTGGTGCTAGAGAAACCCTTTGGACATGACTTTAGGAGTGCTCAGGTACTAGCATCTCAGCTCGGGAACTCCTTGAAGGATGACGAAATGTACAGAATTGACCATTACCTGGGGAAGCAGGTAAGGACATCCTCCTGGGTGTGTGCCTCTCACCCGTTAATCTGTAATTGAGATGTTTGATTTCATCTTTCTGCTTTTGTGAGAAGGTGGTTGCAAAGATACTTCCATTCAGAACAGAGAACAAGAAGTTTCTGGATCCCATCTGGAACAAGCACCACATCGAGAGAGTGGAGATTGTGCTGAAAGAGACCCTGGATGTTAAAGGTATAATATAAAACCTTTCCACGTTAAAATGTCTAAAACTGACTAGGTGCAGGTTATATTTTTTGTTTACATTAATTAAGTACTAACATTATCCCAAATGTTTACAGCAACTTTCAAACTTAGAAAAATCCATGATTTTAATCAATGAACAGTCCCTTTCATTTGGTTGCCTGTTTGCGTTAGCGTCAGAGAACCACTGATATTTAATGCAAAACTGCTTTATTCAGTGTTTCTTCTGGTTTTAATCACCTGGTGTGTCTGGTTTTTTTTTCGGAGAGGAGGACACCTCTGCAGATAATTTGGCTCCCTCTAAAAACCATCTGAACATCTGAATCATTAGTTATCAGTGGAACAAGCAGAGTAAACATTGGCGGCAACTTGGGTCTCAGCCCCCTTCCCTGACGTCATGTGTCCACCAAACAGCGTCGGAGAACCACTGACTTTATTCTGTATTTTCACCAGGTTCAGTCATAGGATCAGTTTGTTTTAGAGAGGAGGAGACCTCTGTGGATAATTCAGCTCCTGGTAAAAACCTCCCGAACGTCTGGATTGTAAATTTGCATCGCAAGAGAAACAAACATGAGCAAACGTGAGCTGAGCAGACATTAGCAGCAGCTTGGCTCGCAGCCCCTCCAGCATGATTTTTAACATGATCCTGCTTTATTCAGTGTTTTTACCGGTTTTGATCACCTGGTCCGTTTGTTGTGGAGAAGAGGAGACCTCTGCGGATAATTCCAGTAATACCAAACAATTTACACTCAAGGATCCTGATGGAACTGGGAGAAGCTAACTGCACTGACTACACTGATGGTGAAGACACTAACCCCTATGATCCCATCCATGCTACTTCTCGACGTCACCAAATGCTGTCTTTTGTTATTGTTTTGATTGTGAGACACCAAGAAGTTACATACTGTGTGTGTGTGTGTGTGTGTGTGTGTGTGTAAAGATGATTCACATTGCATCAGCACTGTTGAAATTAACTCGTCGTCATGTTGTTTTTTTCTTCAAGGTCGTATTCCCTTCTATGACCAATACGGGGTGATCAGAGATGTGCTACAGAACCACCTGACTGAGGTCATGACGCTGTTGACCATGAAGCTTCCCATGAATCTGAGCAGCAATGAGGAAGTCACGCAAAACAAGCTGAGGGTAATCAGTTCACTGCTGCCCTTAGGAAAGAATCAAGCTGTGCTCGGCCAGTACCAATCATACAAGTCCGAGGTTCAGCAGGAGCTGAATATGACGAAAGACCGCATCACTCATACGCCAACATTTGCAGGTGAGCACTTAACAGCTTTTATTTTTAGTTATTATGATTCTGTTTATTCTTTACTGTTGAGTTGTAAAAAAAAAAAAAAATTTAATAATAACAAATATAGTTAATAAGCTAATAAGTGCTTGTGTTTGTATATTTCAGCTGTACTGGCACACATTGATGAAGCCCAGTATGAAGGTGTGCCAATTCTTTTAATCTCAGGGAAGATGTTAGAGGAGCGGGTGGGATATGCTCGCATACTTTTCAAGAACAACATCTTTTGTCTTCAAAACCACGACAGCATTCACTGCAAGCCCAAACAGATTGTTTTCTACTTTGGGCATGGCAGCCTTAAATATCCAGCAATTCTTGTAAGTAAGAATTTGTTCAAGCCAGTTTTAACGGACGGTGAGTGGAAGGAAGTTACAGAGCATGCTGATATCAGTGTTTTAGGTTTGCCAATTTCAGACTACTATGTTCAAACTCCAACGGAGGACAGGGAAGCGTATGCAGAACTGATCTCTCACATCTTTGCTGGACATAAAAATAGTTTCATTAGTACTGAAAACCTGCTGGCTTCTTGGGGCTTATGGACACCGCTGCTCAATAGCCTATCCAGCTCTTTTCCCCGCATCTACCCTGGTGGTGTAGACAACGGGGACATGCTGGACGTCCGTCTGAAAGGGAAGGACATTAGCTACAACAGCGAGGTGGTGATAATCAGCCCCGATCAGATGGGTGGCATGTCAGCAAGTGGTTTCCAAGTGATGCAAGGCAAATTTCGTAATAATAACATGGTGTCCGCCTGGGCTGAGCAGCTAGTGGAGCAGCTAGCTGCTGATGTGCAGGAAGCGGCGGAGGCAGCCGTGCGTGAGAGCGGCGTTTTCCATCTCGCCCTCTCTGGTGGCTCCACACCCCTCGCTCTGTTCCACAATTTAGCCCTGCACCACTTCTCCTTCCCCTGGAGAGACACCCATGTGTGGATGGTGGATGAACGCTGCGTGCCGCTTACTGAACCGGAGTCTAACTTCTACACACTCTATAACCAACTGCTACAACATGTTAGGATACCCTATTTCAACATCCACCCCATGCCAGTGCAGCTCAACCATCGTTTATGCGTGGAGGAGGACGGGGGAGCACAGCTGTATGAGAAAGAGATCAGCAGTTTGGTTAATGGCTCCAGCTTCCACTTCGTACTGTTAGGAGTTGGCTATGACAGCCACACAGCTTCTCTGTTCCCAGGTACTAAAGTGGATGAACTTGGGGAGAGACTGGTGGCTTTCACTGAAAGCCCTGACAAACCTCACCAGCGTATGAGCCTCACGTTCACGGCAATTAACCGAGCCCAGAAAGTGGCTCTTTTAGTGATGGGTAAAGGCAAGCATGAGATGATCACCCAGATGAGCCGAGTGAAGGACAACCCATTGAAATGGCCTGTCACCGGGGTGAAGCCTGCTAATGGCCAACTTGTGTGGTACATGGACTATGATGCACTTTTCGGATAGGGGTTGTAATCCTTGCTTTTAATCAGACAAATGTCTTTGGAGCTGCTTTAATTCAACAGCTGATTTGGGGGTAAAGAATGTATGAGGACCAGTAGTTTTACATGTTTCTGCTTATTAACTACAATCACATTTACTGATAATTAGTGCTGCATCTTTTTAAAATAATGCCAGCAGATTTCTGATTGATCTCCTACTTTCCAACCAGCCGTTTGTTAGAGTCTAGATACATGAACTTTAATCAGAATAATAAATCCATTATAGCTATCAGTGTCATATGGCAGCTGAAAACAGAAAACCGTTTTTAAAAAACAGCCCCTTCTTGGAGGATTCATTTGCTTATGGGGAAACATGGACACTGTGCAAAGAACATTATACAGTTTGTGGTTTCTCACATTAAAAGGGACGCTTTTTTCCAGCACATGATTTCACCAGCAGTAAAGCGTTGCAACTGGATTATGAACTGGTGATAACTTAATAGCTAAAAGTTAAAAGCTTTGAAAATTTGCTGGCAGGAATGTTTAGAAGTATTTCTAATTAATAGGGGCAAAAACAACGGGTATGGTCCTTTTTACTGAAAGTTAAAACCTCATTTGAATATTTTTCTGTGTGTGTGTGAGAGTGTGAAATGAGTTTGATGGTTTAACTAAGCCTAATTAATATGAGATGAGTGAAAATCTAGACCAATATACGAAGTATACACATGTCTGCAGTTTACAGAGTGCAGACCATGTTGCACTGAGCATCTGATGTTGTAAACATGTCGTGCCTAAAGCCACTTCCAGCAAACACAAGGATTTGTGCACTTATTATAACCCAGGATTGTTGTATGTTTGAATTATATCAGATCTCAGGTGAACTTTGGTGTAATCTACACTTATTGATTGTATGTTTCATATTGTCCAGTGACAGTGAACCCCTGCACAAAACAAAATTGGAAATGAGACTGGTTTCGTAAATAATATATTTTGTTTGCATAATGATAATACAGATACAAACATTTGTAATTAAAATATTTAGGGTGATTCAAAATATTTGGTGCTTCACCAATAAATAGCACATTCCCAACCCACACACATTCACATTCCACGTAGAGAAATCTATACGTGTGATCTTCAGGTGCTTTTTCTAGAGTCCAAACAAGAGTAGCTTTATTTCAATATCAGGTTGATTCATGTTTCATAAAAGTTTTTGCACACCATAAAGTCTTACAGTGGTGTATGATCAAAACCTTTTGACTTGAAAACAAAACTAAACAATCAGCTGTGTTAATAAAGTGAGTTCAAGTGATGGACAGTGTGCAGGATTCTTTGGTTTTCTTTTCATGGTTGATCTATATACCTGTGTCTGAAGGGCTTCTTTAAATGAAAGTGGACTGCAGCTGAATTACAGCAGTCATGTTGTCATTGTGCCTGTGTTTGATCCATAGAAACTGAAAAGGTGCCTGTGATGTAAAGTATATTTACAAAACATTTTTCCTATGTACTATGAGTGTAGCTCCATGCATCACACTGGCACCGCATGACCTCCTCGGCCAGAGGATTAGGAGATTATTTCCAACATATGGTTGCATTTTTAAGTGTTTTTAATTTTCTTTCCTTTTCTTTCCACAACATCGTCACATCCCAGCTGCTTTAAAGTTTGACTTATTAGACGTGAAAGTCAGAAATTGATTTGTGGTGAAAAAATATTATCTGGGGAGTAATATTAATTCTGGCAGTAGGATATAGGGATCAGTTGCAGTACATATCTACTTGTGAAAATGGCAGGTAAAACAAATTTACAAGGTGCACTGGTTGGATTTTCCAGTTTATTTGTATACATTAGTTTGTTGTCACCAAAGCTGTTTTTGTATGACCATTTACATGATGGGGATCACTTATGTTTTGGTACAGCAATCTGCATTTTCCTTTTAATAATTCAACCTGGTCATCCAAGCTGCATCAATGTGAAGTATTTCCTTTTAGTTTTCCTGCTTGAATCTGTTTAATGTACTTTTACCTTCCCAATGAGACAAATATCACTATCAGTACTGTATACAGATCTCACATATGTATTTTTATGTATATAATTATACACTAAATGTGCTGTGTAAATTACATATTTATTAGCTTCCTATGACCAGTTGTTACATGAAACCCATCAACAAATAAAAGCAAACTGTTCTGATAATCAAGACAAACATCTACTTTGTCATACTTCTATGAAGTGAGCATTACACATGAGGAGGATTAAGTCGCTTTCCCTTTTTTTTTTTTTTTTTCTTCCCATGGTTTAAAGTTACCAGCTGCTGGTGGCATGGAAACTACATGAAATCTTAATATGTGGAGTGTCAGATATCAACATGGGACAGCTGGGCTGTTTTATCGCTCATTGTTTCTGCTCTGGTCCATCACAGGCCGCCAGCCAGATTCCTCCTCTCACCATGAAAAAACCTGAACAGACACAAGCAGGTGTTAGTTCCTTTGAACTGAGTCTGTGTATGAGTGGTCCCATACTGTATGTGTACATTTAGAGGAAATTTATTTCACCTGTGCTGAAAATAGAGGCAACCGTCATAATAAGAGACATGTAGTACAGCTCTGGGGTCGTTTCAGCCTGTGAATACACACATATATAAATCATCTTTGATGAACTTTTTGTCTTGGACCTGATGAGCACCAACATTACAGTCATTTTCTTACGCATGCTGCTGCTGTTAGAGTCAGGATGGTTGTACATAGTCCTTGTCCACATGACAGCAGCCCAAACACATGATAGCAAGCCCACAAGCTCTGGGGAACTGGGTCTAACAATGTGAATATCACTGAAAAACCTATTAAAGGAGTTAAACGAGTTATAGCCATAAGAATTGCTTTTTTTGTCAAATATTATGTATGTGTTGTCAAAGCTCTCTGATCTGATTGGATTTACCTGACGCTATGAAGGACAAGGCGATGCAAGCTGACTGGTTGTTCAGGAGAGGCTGCCTGCAGTATCTTGAGGATTTTGGCCTTTGAACAAAACAGATGCCAGTATTAATGCCACGTTCCCTCTTGTACAAATGACCCATGATCTCTATGGCTCCATGCCGTTGCCTGTGTCCTAGTTACCTTGCCATGACGTAGAACTGAGGAACCAGAACAATAGCCATGAACACTGCATTCACTATTTGACTGCAAAGAGAACATTAATAAAGCATCAGTAGTAAAACTAAAGTAAAACACAGTAAAATTAGAATGTTTGAGTTAATATAAAGATATTTTTGCATTACATAAAACCGAAATGTGAATAATTGAAACCTTGCTTACAATTTTAACCTCTTATTCCTTGGTATCCATCTGCTGCTATGATACGCCATGAAGATTAGCATGTGGAGAAACATGGACGTTGGTCATCCAGGCAGACGTGTGCTGTAACAATATTCTTTTTGCTTCGACGTGTTGCGCTCAAGAGGTGGCAGCAGCTCCGCATGTGAGCTGGAGGAAGGATTGTGTTTCAGGCCGCACAAGCACAGAGACATTTGCTCCATATTGTTTTCTCTTAAGGTTAAAACTCTACACAGCTTCAGCTCAAAGGTGAGGTTGTGTTTTTAGTCTGTGCTGTTTTTAAAGATGCAATATTTTCAGGTGGCTTAAGAATAACATCCTGTTCAGGGGCTTTCGTCTTAACAGGAACAGAATAGTTTCCTCATATTATTTAAAAAAAAAAAAAAAAAAAAAAAAGTCCAGTGTTCAATGCTCCTCCTTTGTGAACAGAGCAGCAGCCAACATATCACCTCTGCCCCATATTGACACACAATGAAACATCCCACCCCAAGATATTAAAATCAGTTCACTCCTGATACTCACGCCTGTGGAGTCTTCCAGAGTGTCAGATAAACATCCAGGATGGCTGTTGACTACAGTGGGACATGGGACATGGTCAGCAATGTCAATTTTGAGGGGTATATGGTTGCACTTGGTAAGTGTCAGTGCTTCTTTTAACACTTCTTTGTAAGGATACATAATGAAACTTAATTTGATAGTCTTTAGTTAAATGTTTATGTATGACGAGGGAAATCTTTGTGGATAGTTAACTGAAAAGTTTAGCCTGTGCGAATATGACATTTTCCTCAGCATAATTTTTGTAAAACAGTCATTTAGAGGTGAGCACCATGATCCATCATCAGTATACGTTTTTTTTTTTTTTTTTTAAGACCTGTAGGGTGTTCTAAGTCTATGGAAAGTAAATGTTAATTTATTTCCTGCTCAGGGGATGGTGGATATAAAGTTAACATGAATTTAAACAAGTGAAACCTTTCTGTAACATACACTTACTATCATTTTGAAATGCAGGCATAGATTTTGCAACACGCAAGATTGCCTCGATGTTGAAGCCTCAGAAAGTAATTGAGCAAGATGGAGACTGTTTCACAATCAAGACGTTCACTACTTTCAGAAATTACGAGTTTTCATTCAAAATTGGAGAAGAGTTCAAAGAGGTGACAAAAGGAATGGACAACCGCTCATGCCAGGTAAAAACTTAAGTAAACTGAGGTCACAAAGTTAGACCATGAATGTTGCTGTGATCACTACCACACAACATAAGAAAATAAAAGCAACAAATAATATGTATTTTCCTGTTTGTTTTGTGTTGCACGGTTGTTATCACAAACATATTTAACTGTAGTGCTCTATCTTTGATTTCATTCTCTGTTAGACTGTGGTCAGCTGGGACAATCATAAGCTGGTATGTGTTCAGAAAGGAGAAAAGAAGAACAGAGGGTGGATTCACTGGATCCAGGGAGATGAGCTTCATTTGGTATGACTGCAGTTTTGCCTTGGTGGCCCCTTACAACCCAGTTAGTGTCTAATATGTGATACTGATTCCCAGTATTTTGTGGGCTCAGACAGTCTTTAAATTTTTACATCCACATAAAAAAATTGTATATATTAGATTTATCAGGTACACATGTCAAAATTACCCTTTTGATTCAACTATGTAGTCACTATTACAATGTAACACCAATGCACAGTGGTAAATTTCACAGCTTCCTTTTTTTTTATCTTTTCAGGAACTTACCTGTGAGGATCGAGTCTGCAAGCAAATTTATAAAAGGACTCTGTGATTGTACTTATAATTATTCATGTCAGCTAATACCATTTCAGACTTTGGAGAAAAGAATTTACAGTAGTTACATTAAATAAGCTCAGCCACACAATGTAGCTATTGTACTGTTGTCAGTGGTGGAAGAAGTATTTGTACCAATATTATGACTGATATTTGATACATTTTTGGATTACTAAGACTTATGCCTAAACATGTATAATGTGTATAATCTTGTTATAGATGGTTGGTTTTAGTGCATGAACTGTTTTGCCATATTATTCTCCCACAAAATGCAAAATGAATAAAATTCACAAAGGAGTCACAAAAAAGAGGAAAAGAGAAAATAAAGGAAGAAAATGAACGTCAAGAGTTGGCAAATTCATGTCTACAGTCTCATGTCTACATTGTATAGTAGTCTAGTAATGTCATAGTATAGTAAAATGTAATAAAAGCATAATAGTACATTAAGGTATTAAACATTTTTGAAAAAATGTCATAGTGTAGTAAGGCATAAAAATGTCATTGTATAACAAGGCATGAAAACATCAAAAAACATCATAATATAAAAAGGCATAAAATGTCATAGTATAGTAAGGCATAAAATCATCAGAAACAGTTATAGTATAATAAGGCATAAAAATGTCAAAAACCATCAAAGTATAGTGAGGCATAAAAACGTAAATAAACATCACAGTATAAAGGGGATAAAATGTCTTAAAAACATCATAGAAGTAAGGCATCAAAACGTGAAAAAACTTCATAGTAGTAAGACATAAATGTCAAAAAATGTCATAATATAGTAAGGCATAAAATGTCACAGTATAGTAGAGCATAACATGTCATGAAAACTTCATACAACAGTATGGCAAAAAAACGTCAAAAACAGTCATAGCATAGTAAGGCATGAAAATGTCAGAAAAACGTCATAGTATAGTAAGGCATAGAAACTCATAAAAACGACATAGTATAGTAAGTCATAAAAAGTCATAAAAACGACATAGTATAGTAATTCATAAAAAGTCATAAAAACGTCATACTATAGTAAGGCATAATAATCCATAGTATAGTGAGGCATAAAAAGTCATGAAAATTTTATTTTATAATAGTTCATAAAATCTTCATAGTACAACAAGGCATACAATTATTAAATACAAAAACGTATGGTAAGGCATAAAATTTGACAAAAACGTCATACTATAAAAAGGCATAAAAAGTCATAAAATCGTCATAGTATATCAAGGCATAAAAAGTTATAGTGCAGTAAGGCATAAAAAGTCATAATATAGTAAGGCATAAAAAGTCATAGTGTAGTAAGGCATAAAAAGTCATAAAAACGTCATAGTATAGTAAAGCATAAATACGTCATAGTATAGTATGTCATAAAAAGTCATAAAAACGTCATAGTATAGTAAGGCATGAAAGGTCATAAAAATGTCATAGTATAGTAAGGCATAAAAATGTCATAGCATATCAAGGTTTAAAAACGTCATAAAAACGACATAGTATAATAAGGCATAAAAAGTCAAAGTATAGTAAGGCATGAAAAGTCATAAAAATGTCATAGTATAGTAAGGCATAAAAAGTCATAAAAACGTCATACTATAGTAAGGCATAAAAAGTCATAATATAGTAAGGCATAAAAATCCATAGTATAGTAAGGCATAAAAAGTCATAGTGTAGTAAGGCATAAAATGTCATAAAAACGTCATAGTATAGTAAGGCATAATAAGTCATAAACACGTCACAGTATAGTAAGGCAAAAAAACGTCATAGTATAGTAAGGCATAAAAAGTCATAAAAACGACATACTATATTAAGGCATAAAAAGTCATAAAAACGTCATAGTATAGCAGGGCATAAAAATGTTATGGTATAGTAAGGCATGAAAAGTCATAAAAACGGCATAGTATAGTAAGGCATACAAAGTCATAAAAACGACATAGTATAGTGAGGCATAAAAAGTCATAAAAACGTCATAGTATAGTAAGGTATAAAAAGTCATAGTATAGTAAGGCATAAAAAGTCATAAAAACGACATAGTATAGTAAGGCATAAAAAGTCATAGTATAGTAATGCATAAAAAGTCATAGAAATGTCATAGCATAATAAGGCATAAAAAGTCATAAAAACGTCATAGTATAGTAAGGTATAAAAAGTCATTGTATAGTA
>NW_019523948.1:0-5916 GCF_002814215.2 Seriola lalandi dorsalis | reverse complement strand
AAGGCATAAAATGTCACAGTATAGTAGAGCATAACATGTCATGAAAACTTCATACAACAGTATGGCAAAAAAAACGTCAAAAACAGTCATAGCATAGTAAGGCATGAAAATGTCAGAAAAACGTCATAGTATAGTAAGGCATAGAAACTCATAAAAACGACATAGTATAGTAAGTCATAAAAAGTCATAAAAACGACATAGTATAGTAAGGCATAATAATCCATAGTATAGTGAGGCATAAAAAGTCATGAAAATTTTATTTTATAATAGTTCATAAAATCTTCATAGTACAACAAGGCATACAATTATTAAATACAAAAACGTATGGTAAGGCATAAAATTTGACAAAAACGTCATACTATAAAAAGGCATAAAAACGTCATAGAATAGCAAGGAATGAAAATGTCATGAAAACGTCATAGTATAGTAAGGCATAAAAAGTCATAAAAACGTCATAGTATAGTATGGCATAAATACGTCATAGTATAGTAAGGCATAAAAAGTCATAAAAACGACAAACTATATTAAGGCATAAAAAGTCATAAAAACGTCATAGTATAGCAGGGCATATAAATGTTATGGTATAGTAAGGCATGAAAAGTCATAAAAATGGCATAGTATAGTAAGGCATAAAAACTCATAAAAATGTCATAGTATAGTAAGGCATAAAAAGTCATAAAAACGTCAGAGAATAGTGAGGCATAAAAAGTCATAAAAACGTCATAGTATAGTATGGCATAAATACGTCATAGTATAGTAAGTCATAAAAAGTCATAAAACGTCATAGTATAGTGAGGCATGAAAAGTCATAGAAACGTCATAGTATAGTAAGGCATAAAAAGTTATAGTACAGTAAGGCATAAAAAGTCATAATATAGTAAGGCATAAAAAGTCATAAAATAGTCATAGTATAGTAAAGCATAGAAAGTCATAAAAAGTCAAAGTATAGTAAGGCATAAAAAGTCATAAAAACGACATAGTATAGTAAGTCATACAAGGTCATAAAAACGTCATACTATAGTAAGGCATAAAAAGTCATAATATAGTAAGGCATAAAAATCCATAGTATAGTAAGGCATAAAAAGTCATAGTGTAGTAAGGCATAAAAAGTCATAAAAACGTCATAGTATAGTAAGGCATAATAAGTCATAAACACGTCACAGTATAGTAAGGTATAAAAAGTCATAGTATAGTAAGGCATAAAAAGTCATAAAAACGACATAGTATAGTAAGGCATAAAAAGTCATAAAAACGTCATAGTATAGTAAGGCATAAAAATTCATAAAAACGTCATAGTATAGTAAGGTATAAAAAGTCATAGTATAGTAAGGCATACAAATTCGTAAAAACGACATAGTATAGTAAGGCATAAAAAGTCATAAAAACGTCATAGTATATTAAGGCATAAAAGTTATAGTACAGTAAGGCATAAAAAGTCATAGTGTAGTAAGGCATAAAAAGTCATAAAATCGACATAGTATATTAAGGCATAAAAAGTTATAGTACAGTAAGGCATAAAAAGTCATAGTATAGTAAGGCATAAAAAGTCATAACAACGTCATAGTATAGTAGGGCATAAAAATGTCATAGTATAGTAAGGCATAAAAAGTCATAACAACGTCATAGTATAGTAGGGCATAAAAATGTCATAGTATAGTAAGGCATGAAAAGTCATAACAACGCCATGGTATAGTAGGGCATAAAAATGTAATAGTATAATAAGGCATGAAAAGTCATAGTATAGTAAGGCAATAAAAGTCATAAAAATGTCATAGTATAGTATAGCATAAATACGTCATAGTATAGTAAGGCATGAAAAGTCATAAAAATGTCATAGTATAGTAAGGCATAAAAAGTCATAAAAACGTCATCGTATATCAAGGAATAAAAAGTCATAGGACAGTAAGACATCAAAAGTCATAGTATAGTAAGGCATAAAAAGTCATAGTTAGCAAAGCATAAAAAGTCATAGTAGAGTAAGCACATAAAACGTCATAAAAATGACATAGTATAGTAAGGCATAAAAATTCATAAAAACGTCATAGTATAGTAAGGCATAAAAAGTCATAAAAATGTCATAGTATAGTAAAGCATAAAAAGTCATAAAAACGTCATAGTATAGTATGGCATAAATACGTCATAGTATAGTATGTCATAAAAATTCATAAAAACGTCATAGTATAGTAAGGCATAAAAAGTCATAAATACGTCATAGTATAGTATGTCACAAAAAGTCATAAAAACGTCATAGTATAGTAAGCACATAAAAGGTCATAAAAATGACATAGTATAGTAAGGCATAAAAAGTCATAAAAACATCATAGTATAGTAAGGCATAAAAAGTCATAGTATAGTAAGGCATAATAAGTCATAAAAACGACATAGTATAGTAATGCATAAAAAGTCATAGAAATGTCATAGCATAATAAGGCATAAAAAGTCATAGTATAGTAAGGCATAAAAAGTCATAAAAACTTCATAGTATAGTAAGGCATAAAAATGTCATAGCATATCAAGGTTTAAAAACATCATAAAAACGACATAGTATAGTAAGGCATAAAAAGTCAAAGTATAGTAAGGCATAAAAAGTTATAGTACAGTAAGGCATAAAAAGTTATAGTATAGTAAGGCATAAAAAGTCATAACAACGTCATAGTATAGTAAGGCATAAAAAGTCATAAAAATGTCATAGTATAGTAAGGCATAAAAAGTCATAAAAACGTCATAGTATAGTATGGCATAAATACGTCATAGTATAGTATGTCATAAAAATTCATAAAAACATCATAGTATAGTAAGGCATAAAAAGTCATAAAAACGTCATAGTATAGTATGGCATAAATACGTCATTGTATAGTATGTCATAAAAAGTCATAAAAACGTCATAGTATAGTAAGGCATGAAAAGTCATAAAAAAGTCATTGTATAGTAAGGCATAAAAAGTCATAAAAACGTCATAGCATAGTAAGGCATAAAAAGTCATAAAAACATCATAGTATAGTATGGCATAAAATGTCAAAAAAAGTCATCGTATATTTAGCCTTAAAAGGTTATAAAAACATCAAAGTATCGTAAGAAATAAATGGACATAGTATAGAAAGGCATAAATGTCATAGTATAGTAAGGCATAAAAAGTCATAAAAACGTCATAGTATAGTATGGCATAAATACGTCATAGTATAGTATGTCATAAAAAGTCATAAAAACGTCATAGTATAGTAAGGCATAAAAAGTCATAAAAACGTCATAGTATGTCAAGTCATAAAAGGTCATCAAAATGTCATTGTATGGTATAGAATAGAACTACATAGTATTGTAAGGCATAAAAATGCCAAAAAAAAACTTCATAGTATGGTATGGGATAAAAATTTAAAAAAAAAACGTCATAGTATAGTATGGCATGAAACGTCGAAAAAAGGTCATAGTATAGTAAGGCATAAAACGTCAAAAAGGGTCATAGTATAGTATGGCATTAAAAGTCAAAAAACATCATAGTATATTAAGGCATAAAAATGTCAAAAAATGTCATAGTATAATATGGCATAAAACATCATAAAAACGTCACAGTATAGTAAGTTATAAAAAGTCATAAAAATTTTATTTTATAAAAGGGCATAAAATCTTCATAGTACAACAAGACATACAAATATCAAATACAAAAACGTATAATAAGGCATAAAATTTCACAAAAACGTCATACTATAGTAAGGCATAAAAGGTCATAAAAATGTCATAGTATAGTAAGGCATTAAAAGTCATAAATACGTCATAGTATAGTAAGGCATAAAAAGTCATAAAAACGTCATAGTATAGTAAGGCATAAAAAGTCATAAAAATGTCATAGTATAGTATGGCAGTAAATGTTATAAAAACAACATAGTATGGTATAGAATAAAAAAGACATACTATTGTAAGGCATAAAAATGCCAAAAAACTTCATAGTATGGTATGGCATAAAATTATCAAAAACGTCATACTATAGTAAGGCATAAAAACGTCATGAAAACATCATAGTATATTAAGTCATAAAAAGTCATAGTAAAGTAAGGCATAAAAAGTCATAGTATAGTAAGGCATAAAAAGGCATAAAAAGTCATAGTATAGTAAGGCATAAAAAGTCATAAAAACTTCATAGTATAATAAGGCATAAAAAGTCAAAGTATAGTAAGGCATAAAAGGTCATAGTATATCAAGGCATAAAAATTAATGGAAGTAAGGCATAAAAAGTCATAGTATATCAAGGCATAAAAAGTTATAGTACAGTAAGGCATAAAAAGTCATAGTATAGTAAGGCATAAAAAGTCATAAAAATGTCATAGTATAGTAAGGCATAAAAAGTCATAAATACGTCATAGTATAGTAAGGCATAAAAAGTCATAAAAACGTCATAGTATAGTATGGCATAAATACGTCATAGTATTGTATAGTATGGCATAAATACGTCATAGTATAGTATGTCATAAAAAGTCATAAAAACGTCATAGTATATCAAGTAATAAAAAGTCATAGTACAGTAAGGCATAAAAAGTCATAGTTAGATAAGCATAAAAAGTCATAGTAGAATAAGCACATAAAACGTAGTAAAAAAGACATAGTATAGTAAGGCATAAAAAGTCATAAAAACGTCATAGTATAGTAAGGCATAAAAAGTCATAAAAACGTCACAGTATAGTAAGACATGAAAAGTCATAAAAACGTCATAGCATAGTAAGGCATAAAAAGTCATATTATAGTAAGGCATAAAAATGCCAAAAAACTAATATATTAAGGCATAAAAACATTTTAAGAAATCGTAGTATAGTAAGGCATAAAATGTCACAGTATAGTAGGGCATAACATGTCATGAAAACTTCATACTACAGTAAGGCATACAAATGTCAAAAAACGCCATAGTATAGTAAGGCATAAAATGTCATGAAAATTTTATTTAATAACAAGTCATAAAATCTTCATAGTACAACAAGGCATACAATTATCAAATACTAAAACGTATAGTAAAGCATAAAATTTCACAAAAACATCATAATATAGGAAGGCAAAAAAACGCCAAGAACATTCACAGTATAATAAGGCATAAAAACATCAAAAAACATCATAGCATAGTAAGGCATAAAAAAAAAACAAAAAAATGTCATCGTATATAAGGGCATAAAAAGTTCAAAAAACATCATAGGATAGTAAGGCATAGAATGTCACAGTATAGCAGGGCATAACATGTCATGAAAATTTCATATTACAGTAAGGCAAAAAAATGTCAAAAACAGTCATAGTATAGTAAGGCATAAAAAGTTATAGTACAGTAAGGCATAAAAAGTCATAGTATAGTAAGGCATAAAAAGCATAAAAAGTTATAGTACAGTAAGGCATAAAAAGTCATAGTATAGTAAGGCATAAAAAGTCATAAAAATGTCATAGTATAGTAAGGCATAAAAAGTCATAAATACGTCATAGTATAGTAAGGCATAAAAACGTCATAATATAGTAATGCATAAAAACGTCATAAAAACGTCATAGTATAGTAAGGCATGAAAGGTCATAAAAATGTCATAGTATAATAAAGCATAAAATGTCATAAAAACGTCATAGTATAGTATGGCATAAATAAGTCATAGTATAGTAAGTCATATAAAGTCATAAAATCGTCATAGTATATCAAGTAATAAAAAGTCATAGTACAGTAAGGCATAAAAAGTCATAGTATAGTAAGGCATAAAAAGTCATAGTTAGATAAGCATAAAAAGTCATAGTAGAATAAGCACATAAAACGTAATAAAAAAGACATAGTATAGTAAGGCATAAAAAGTCATAAAAACGTCATAGTATAGTAAGGCATAAAAAGTCATAAAAACGTCACAGTATAGTAAGGCATGAAAAGTCATAAAAACGTCATAGCATAGTAAGGCATAAAAAGTCATA
>NW_019523947.1:0-953 GCF_002814215.2 Seriola lalandi dorsalis | reverse complement strand
AGAGGACGGAGTCAGAGGACGGAGACAGAGGACAGAGTCAGAGGACAGAGTGAGAGGATGGAGACAGAGGACAGATTCAGAGGACGGAGACCGAGTGAGAGGACGGAGTCAGAGGACAGAGACGGAGACAGAGTGAGAGGATGGAGACAGAGTCAGAGGACAGAGTCAGGACAGATTCAGATTCAGAGGACAGACAGAGGACAGAGTCAGAGGACGGAGACAGAGTCAGAGGACAGAGACGGAGACAGAGTCAGAAGACAGAGACAGAGGACAGAGTCAGAGGACAAAGTCAGAGACAGATTGAGAGTCAGAGGACAGATTCAGAGGACAGAGTGAGAGGACGGAGACAGAGGACGGAGACAGAGTGAGAGGACGGAGACAGAGTCAGGACGGAGACAGAATGAGAGGACAGAGTCAGAGGACGGAGACAGAGTCAGAGACAGAGTCAGAGACAGAGACAGATTGAGAGTCAGAGGACAGAGTCAGAAGACAGAGTCAGAAGACAGAGGACAGAGTCAGAGGACGGAGACAGAGTCAGAGGACAGATTCAGAGACAGAGACAGATTGAGAGTCAGAGGACAGATTCAGAGGACAGAGTCAGAGGACGGAGTCAGAGGACGGAGACAGAGTCAGAAGACAGAGTCAGAGGACAGATTCAGAGACAGAGTCAGAAGACAGAGTCAGAGGACAGATTCAGAGACAGAGTCAGAAGACAAGGTCAGAGGACGGAGTCAGAGGATGGAGACAGAGACAGAGTGAGAGGACGGAGACAGAGTGAGAGGACAGAGTGAGAGGACAGAGTGAGAGGACGGAGACAGAGGACAGAGACAGAGTGAGAGGACGGAGTGAGAGGACGGAGACAGAGTCAGAGGACAGAGTGAGAGGACGGAGACAGAGTCAGAGGACAGAGTGAGAGGACGGAGACAGAGTCAGAGGACGGAGTGAGAGGATGG
>NW_019523946.1:0-1632 GCF_002814215.2 Seriola lalandi dorsalis | reverse complement strand
CACACACACACACACACACTAACCTGCAGCTCCTCTGTCTCCCTCAGCGGTGGTCTGGGATTTCCACATCCTCCTGGTGAGGGAGGGTTTGACCTCTGACCTCCCTGAGCTGCACTCCACCCCCTGGAGCTCCGTCCGGCCCCTGGACCCCACAGACCGCCGGGCGCAGGACTTCCTCCCAACACGACGCCACCAGACAGGAAGCAGCAGCAGCGTGGAGCTGGACCTGGACACGCTGCTGTCCCAGAGACACAGTGGTGAGTCTCTGATGGTTCACCTGGTCTCTGACGGTTCACCTGGTCTCTGGTGGTTCACCTGGTCTCTGATGGTTCACCTGGTCTCTGACGGTTCACCTGGTCTCTGACGGTTCACCTGGTCTCTGGCGGTTCACCTGGTCTCTGGTGGTTCACCTGGTCTCTGGTGGTTCACCTGGTCTATAATCTGGTCTCTGACGGTTCACCTGGTCTATAATCTGGTCTCTGGTGGTTCACCTGGTCTCTGATGGTTCACCTGGTCTTTGATGGTTCACCTGGTCTCTGATGGTTCACCTCTCTCTGACGGTTCACCTGGTCTCTGACGGTTCACCTGGTCTCTGACGGTTCACCTGGTCTTTGATGGTTCACCTGGTCTATGACGGTTCACCTAGTCTTTGATGGTTCACCTCTCTCTGACGGTTCAGCTGGTCTTTGATGGTTCACCTGGTCTATGACGGTTCACCTGGTCTCTGACGGTTCACCTGGTCTCTGACGGTTCACCTGGTCTATGACGGTTCACCTGGCCTTTGATGGTTCACCTGGTCTCTGACGGTTCACCTGGTCTTTGACGGTTCACCTGGTCTATGACGGTTCACCTGGTCTTTGATGGTTCACCTGGTCTATGACGGTTCACCTGGTCTTTGACGGTTCACCTGGTCTATGACGGTTCACCTGGTCTATGACGGTTCACCTGGTCTTTAATCTGGTCTCTGACGGTTCACCTGGTCTATAATCTGGTCTCTGGTGGTTCACCTGGTCTCTGACAATCACCTGGTCTCTGATGGTTCACCTGGTCTTTGATGGTTCACCTGGTCTCTGATGGTTCACCTCTCTCTGATGGTTCACCTGGTCTCTGGTGGTTCACCTAGTCTTTGATAGTTCACCTGGTCTCTGACGGTTCACCTGGTCTCTGATGGTTCACCTCTCTCTGACGGTTCACCTGGTCTTTGATGGTTCACCTGGTCTCTGGTGGTTCACCTGGTCTTTGATGGTTCACCTGGTCTATGATGGTTCACCTGGTCTCCGACGGTTCACCTGGTCTTTGATGGTTCACCTGGTCTTTGATGGTTCACCTGGTCTACGATGGTTCACCTGGTCTCTGACGGTTCACCTGGTCTTTGATGGTTCACCTGGTCTCTGACGGTTCACCTGGTCTTTGATGGTTCACCTGGTCTATGACGGTTCACCTGGTCTCTGATGGTTCACCTGGTCTTTGATGGTTCACCTGGTCTCTGATGGTTCACCTCTCTCTGACGGTTCACCTGGTCTCTGGTGGTTCACCTGGTCTTTAATCTGGTCTCTGATGGTTCACCTGGTCTTTGATGGTTCACCTGGTCTCTGATGGTTCACCTCTCTCTGACGGTTCACCTGGTCTCTG
>NW_019523945.1:1212-2373 GCF_002814215.2 Seriola lalandi dorsalis | reverse complement strand
AAAACGACATAGTATAGTAAGGCATAAAATGTCATAGGAATGTTATTTTATAGTAAGGCATAAAATGTCATAAAAACGTCATAGTATAGTAAGGCATAAAATGTCATAAAAACGTCATAGTATAGTAAGGCAAAAAACATCATAAAAATGTCATAGTATAGTCAGACATATAAACGACATAGTATAATAAGGCACAAAAATGACAAAATAGTGAGGCATAAAAAGTCATAAAAATGTCATAGTTTATTAAGGCATATAAACGACATAAAATAGTAAAGCATAAAAACTCATAAAAATGTCATAGTATATTAAGTCATAAAAACTCATAAAAATTACATAGTATAGTAAGGCATAAAAATGTCATAGTATAGTAAGTCATAAAAAGTCATGAAAATGTCATAGAATATTCAGACATATAAACGACATAGTATAATAAGGCATAAAAAGTCATAAAAATGTCATAGTTTAGTAAGGCATATAAACGACATAGAATAGAAAAGCATAAAAAGTCATAAAATGTGAGAGTACAGTAAGTCATAAAAAGTCATAAAAATGACATAGTATAGTAAGGCATGAAAATGTGATAGTATAGTAAGTCATAAAAAGTCATAAAACTGTGATAGTATAGTAAGTCATAAAAAGTCATAAAAATGTCATAGTATAGTCAGACAAATAAAAGACATAGTATAGTAAGGCACAAAAATGACAAAATAGTAAGGCATAAAAAGTCATGAAAATGTTATAGTTTAGTAAGGCATATAAACGACATAGAATAGAAAAGCATAAAAAGTCATAAAAATGTGAGAGTACAGTAAGGCATATAAACGACATAGAATAGTAAAGCATAAAAACTCATAAAAATGTCATGGTATATTAAGTCATGAAAACTCATAAAAATTACATAGTATAGTAAGGCATAAAAAGTCATAAAAATGTCATAGTATAGTCAGACAAATAAAAGACATAGTATAGTAAGGCACAAAAATGACAAAATAGTAAGGCATAAAAAGTCGTGAAAATGTCATAGTTTAGTAAGGCATATAAACGACATAGAATAGTAAAGCATAAAAACTCATAAAAATGTCATGGTATATTAAGTCATAAAAACTCATAAAAATTACATAGTATAGTAAGGCATAAAAAGTCATGAAAATGTCATAG
>NW_019523945.1:0-1192 GCF_002814215.2 Seriola lalandi dorsalis | reverse complement strand
ATAGTATAGTAAGTCATAAAAAGTCATAAAAATGTCATAGTATAGTCAGACAAATAAAAGACATAGTATAGTAAGGCACAAAAATGACAAAATAGTAAGGCATAAAAAGTCATGAAAATGTCATAGTTTAGTAAGGCATATAAACGACATAGAATAGTAAAGCATAAAAAGTCATAAAAATGTGAGAGTAAAGTAAGTCGTAAAAAGTCATAAAAACAATATAGTATAGTAGGGCATAAAAATGTCATAGTATAGTAAGACATAAAATGTCAAAAAAACATCATAGTATAATAAGTCATAAAAAGTCATAAAAACAACATAGTATACTAAGGCAAAAAACGTCATAAAAATGTGATAGTATATTGAGTCATAAAAAGTTATAAAAATTACATAGTATACTAAGGCAAAAAACGTCATAAAAATGTGATAGTATATTGAGTCATAAAAAGTTATAAAAATTACATAGTAAAGTAAGGCATAAAAATGTCATAGTATAGTAAGTCATAAAAAGTCCTGAAAATGTCATAGTATAGTAAGGCATACAAAGTCATAAAAATTACATAGTATAGTAAAGCATAAAAATGTCATAGTATAGTAAGTCATAAAAAGTCCTGAAAATGTCATAGTATAGTAAGGCATACAAAGTCATAAAAATTACATAGTATAGTAAGGCATAAAAATGTCATAGTACAGTAAGGCATACAAAGTCATAAAAATGTCATAGTATAGTAAGGCATAAAATGTTATAAGAACGACATAGTAAAGTAAGTAATAAAAAGTCATAAAAACTTTATAGTATAGTAAGGCATAAAAAGTCATAAAAACGACATAGTATACTAAGGCAAAAAACATCATAAAAACATCATATTATAGTAAGGCATAAAAATGTCATAGTATAGTAAGTCATAAAAAGTCATAAAAATGTCATAGTATAGTAAGGCATAAAATGTCATAAAAACGTCATAGTATAGTAATGCAAAAAACATCATAAAAATGTCATAGCATAGTCAGACATATAAACGACATAGTATAGTAAGGCATAAAAATGACAAAATAGTAAGGCATAAAAAGTCATAAAAATGTCATAGTTTAGTAAGGCATATAAACGAAGGAATAGTAAGGCATAAAAAGTCATAAAAACGACATAGTATAATAAGTCATAAAAAGTCATAAAAACGACATAGTATACTAA
>NW_019523944.1:0-845 GCF_002814215.2 Seriola lalandi dorsalis | reverse complement strand
ATTGTTGTTGTGAATCTTGTTGATGATGTTGTTGTTGTTGCTTTTGATGTGGATGTTGATGTTGTTGCTGTTGTTGTGGATGTTGTTGATGTTGTTGATGTGGATGTTGTTGATGTTGTTGATGTGGATGTTGTTGATGTTGTTGATGTGGATGTTGTTGTTGTAAGTGTTGATGTTGTTGTTGATGTTGATTACGTTGTTGTGGATGTTGTTGATGTGGATGTTGTTGTTGTTGTTGTGAATGTTGATGTTGTTGATGTTGTTGATGTTGTTGTTGTCGTTGATGTTGTGGCTGTTGATGTTGTTGATGATGTTGTTGATGTTGTGAATGTTGATGTTGTTGTTGTGGATGTTGATGTTGTTGTTGATGATGTTGTTGTGAATCTTGTTGATGATGTTGTTGTTGTTGATGTTGTGGCTGTTGCTGTTGTTGATGATGTTGTTAATGTTGTGAATGTTGATGTTGTTGATGTTGATGTGTTGATGTTGTTGCTGTTGATGTTGATGTTGTTGTTGTTGATGATGTTGTTGCTGTGAATGTTGATGTTGTTGATGTTGATGATGTTGATGTTGATGATGTTGTTGATGTTGTGAGTGTTGATGTTGTTGTTGATGATGTTGTTGCTGTGAATGTTGATGTTGTTGATGTTGATGATGTTGTTGATGCTGTGAATGTTGATGTTGTTGTTGATGTTGTTGTTGATGTTGATGATGTTGTTGATGTTGTGAATGTTGATGTTGTTGATGTTGTGAATGTTGATGTTGTTGTTGATGTTGATGTTGATGATGTTGTTGATGTTGTGAATGTTGATGTTGTTGATGTTGTGAATGTTGATGTTGTTGTT
>NW_019523943.1:1777-2272 GCF_002814215.2 Seriola lalandi dorsalis | reverse complement strand
CCTTAAGAATCCAGAAAAGAGTGACACACCTTTAAAGATTACTTTGGTGTTGTTTTGAATTCGGCATAAAAATAATAGCCAATAATTACTAATGTAATTATTGGTTGTCCTGAGGTTTTCTCCATCCTGATTTGTTTTACCCCTAATAGCATTACAGCAGTTATTTCATTTGACAAATCATATAATAAAAAGATATATACATTAGAGTATTATTTTTACTTTACATATTGTATAATTATGACAAGAATCATATATGAATTAACTCACTCATAAAGAAAACAGAATAAAACTGTCTCTCAAAATGTTGAACTGTCCCTTTAACTAAACTAAACACCTGTCTGTGTGTTGGTAACCAAGGTAACCAGGAGCGGGGTTGGAATGACCCCCCTCAGTTCTCTTATGGCCTCCAGATGGCCCATGGACCACAGAGGAACCCCCTAAACAAGAGAGCAGCTCCACCTGCTTCTGGTAAGAAACCACAACTGTCTACACCTG
>NW_019523943.1:0-499 GCF_002814215.2 Seriola lalandi dorsalis | reverse complement strand
GGTAGGAGGTCGGCAGGAACAGACTTACTGTTCTCCTGTTCTGGACTAGACTGTATCTGGACTCGGGACTCCAGTCTCTGAATCCTGAACTTTGGACATTAAAGCAACATTATGAAAATATTTGACCTTAAAACAGCTTCAACATCATTTGACGGTTCTGATGGGAAACAGGGAGACAGGTGGTCCTGCCCTGAACACCTGGTCTGCCTCTAAGGGACTTTAGTTGAGCAGGTAGGATCACCTGTAGAGGAAGCTCTGGGTTCATGGCAGAGACCATGACATGTTAGCTCACAGCTGCTGTGGGTTCACATGTTTTCAGCCAATCAGATCGGCTGAATGCTGACCTGACATGAGTGGACGGGCTGATGGACAGGTATGTTCTCTGTACCTGAGCTGTTAGCTTCTGGAGCTGAGACACAGACTCTGACCTGTAATCACTGCTGCTGCTCAGCAAAAGGAACTTCGTCTTTCTTTAAGGTCTGGACTGTTTCTAGACTCT
>NW_019523942.1:2110-2793 GCF_002814215.2 Seriola lalandi dorsalis | reverse complement strand
CAGAGGGTCTGGGCCAGGTCTGCTCACTGTCCTCAGAGTCCAGAGTCCTCAGAGGGTCTGGGCCAGGTCTGCTAACTGTCCTCAGAGTCCTCAGAGGGTCTGGACCAGGTCTGCTCACTGTCCTCAGAGTCCAGAGTCCTCAGAGGGTCTGGGCCAGGTCTGCTCACTGTCCTCAGAGTCCTCAGAGGGTCTGGACCAGGTCTGCTCACTGTCCTCAGAGTCCAGAGTCCTCAGAGGGTCTGGGCCAGGTCTGCTCACTGTCCTCAGACTCCAGAGTCCTCACAGGGTCTGGGCCAGGTCTGCTCACTGTCCTCAGAGTCCTCAGAGGGTCTGGGCCAGGTCTGCTCACTGTCCTCAGAGTCCTCAGAGGGTCTTGACCAGGTCTGCTCACTGTCCTCAGAGTCCAGACCTCTCAGACTTTGTTAAAACAGAGTTAAACATCTTGAGGCTAAAGATATGGAGGGTTTAAAACACCTCAATGAAAACAATAAAACAAAGAAAGTTAAATACATATTGTTATATGTAAAAGGACAATTGTTTAATTATTTATTTATTTGTCTTTAGATACTGGATGAATAGTTCTTCATTGTTTCGATGCCACACTAAAATGTAATCACAGAAAAAACAAAGTGAAGAGGTGTATTTTCAGTGTTGTCCAGCAGAGAGCACCTGCCACCTCCTGT
>NW_019523942.1:0-848 GCF_002814215.2 Seriola lalandi dorsalis | reverse complement strand
TCTTGTATGAAAGGTACTATACAAATAAAAACTACAAATAAAGTTAATCATTATTATTATTATTATTATTATTAGTATTATCACTACTAAAGTAACAGCAGTTCAGTAGTGGTGACATAGCTGAGAGAAGTGTCCATGGTCGTGGGTGTGTTTTCAAGTTCAAACAGTGTGTTAAGTTGGTCCTTAAGTAACAACAAACCTCCCACTATAACCCACACACCGTAACACGTATGTACACACCGTAACACGTATGTACACACAGTAACACGTATGTACACACCGTAACACGTATGTACACACAGTAACACGTATGTACACACAGTAACACGTATGCAGAGACAGCAGCTGACCTTTGTTGGGCCTCCACAGTCGCTCCATGCCGTGTCTCATCAGGACGATTCGGGCGAGCTCGGTGAACGACTCTGTGATGTTGAAGTTACACAGCGGACTGACCTCGAAGAAGGTGACGCCCAGCTTCTCCGCGTACACCTGCGCCTGCTCCGTGGTCACCTGACGCTTGTAGGCCAGGTGGAGACGGTTCCCCACCAGGATCTTGGGCACCCCCGGGGCATGCTGGGTAAACAGGAAACAGGAAAAGTCACTAATGTGTGTTTTTCTCCTGACTGATTCAGAAAGGTGACCTCTGACCTCACTGACCTCATCTATCTCTTTGATCCACCTGTCAATTCCATCAAAGGACCAGCGGTTGGCGATGTCGTACACCAGAATAACTCCCTGAGGAGCAGAGGAGGAGGAGGAGGAGGGAGAGCAGACAAAAAAGGAGAAGAAATTACAGTTTACTATAATTTTTGAACAATGAAGTCACTTTGAAACAAAACAATGTCATC
>NW_019523941.1:0-1088 GCF_002814215.2 Seriola lalandi dorsalis | reverse complement strand
AGGCATAAAAGTGTCAAAAAACGTCATAGTATAGTAAGGCTTAAAAATGTCAAAAAACGTTATCGTATAGTAAGGTATAAAAATGTCAAAAAACGTCGTAGTATAGTAAGGCATAAAGATATCACAGTATAGTAAGGCATAAAAGTGTCAAAAAACGTCATAGTATAGTAAGGCTTAAAAATGTCAAAAAACGTTATCGTATAGTAACGTATAAAAATGTCAAAAAACGTCATAGTATAGTAAGGCATAAAAACGTCATATAACGTCATATTAAAGTAAGGCATAAAAATGTCATATAACGTCATAGTATAGTAAGGCATAAAAGTGTCAAAAAACGTCATAGTATAGTAAGGTTTAAAAATGTCAAAAAACGTTATAGTATAATAAGGTATAAAAATGTCGAAAAACGTCATAGTATAGCAAGGCCTATAAACGTCATGGTATAGTAAGGCATAAAAATGTCATATAACGTCATAGTATAGTAAGGCATAAAAATGTCAAAAAACGTATAGTATAATAAGGTATAAAAATGTCGAAAAACGTCATAGTATAGCAAGGCCTATAAACACCATGGTATAGTAAGGCATAAAAATGTCAAAAAACGTCGTAGTATAGTAAGGCTTAAAAATGTCAAAAAACGTCATAGTATAGTAAGGCATAAAAATGTCAAAAAACGTCATAGTATAGTAAGGCATAAAAATGTCAAAAAACGTTATAGTATAGTAAGGTATAAAAATGTCAAAAAACGTCATAGTATAGTAAGGCATAAAAGTGTCAAAGAACGTCATAGTATAGTAAGGCTTAAAAATGACAAAAAAACGTTATAGTATAGTAAGGTATAAAAATGACAAAAAAGGTAATAGTATAGTAAGGCATAAAAATGTCATCGTATAGTAAGGCATAAAAGTGTCAAAAAACGTCATAGTATAGTAAGGTATAAAAATATCATAGTTCAGTAAGGCATAAAACATCATATAACCTCATAGTATAGTAAGGCATAAAAATGTCATATAACGTCATAGTATAGTAAGGCATAAAAATGTCATATAACGTTATATTAAAGTATGGCATAAAAACGTCATATAACG
>NW_019523940.1:107790-108698 GCF_002814215.2 Seriola lalandi dorsalis | reverse complement strand
TCATATTAGATCATTACGATGTGCCCTCCAAGAGGCTTCATCTCCAGGACAACCAATTTAGGCATGCTAGCATTTGATTGACTGAAAGGGCGGGGGCTATCTGAAGGCTCACATCATGTCAAGTCAAGTCAATTTATTTCTAAAGCACATTTAAACACAGCTTGAGCTGACCAAAGTGCTGGACAAAGGGCAATTAAAATAAAATAAAATAAGCAGGTAAAAAAAAATGTATATAGTACAACAATGTATACAGTACATATAGTAGACAAAAAGAAGCAAATAATCAATATGAACATGACAATGGACTAGGAAGCTAGTGAGCTAAAGGCCAGTGATTAAAAATATGTTTGTAACCCAAATTTTAAAACGGAGATGGAAGGAGCACATGACTATGCCGTTACTTTACGATTTTATGCCTTACTATACTATGACGTTTCTTGACGTTTTTTGTCTTTATACTATGACATTTTTCACGTTTTTATCCCTTACTATACTATGACGTTTATTCATGTTTTTTTGCCTTACTATACTATGATGTTTTTTCACATTTTTATGCCTTACTATACTGACGTTTTATGCTTTAGTATACTATGACGTTTTTTGGCATTTTTATGCCTTACTATACTATGACGTTTTATGCTTTAGTATACTATGATGTTTTTTCACATTTTTATGCCTTACTATACTATGACGTTTTATGGCATTTTTATGTCTTACTATACTATGACGTTTTATGGCATTTTTATGTCTTACTATACTATGACGTTTTTTCACATTTTTATGCCTTACTATAACATGACGTTTTATGCTTTAGTATACTATGACGTTTTTTGGCATTTTTATGCCTTACTATACTATGACGTTTTTTGCTTTTTTATGCTATGACGTTTTTTGGCATTTTTATGCCT